>NC_062266.1:32533568-32826859 GCF_916048215.2 Malus sylvestris | reverse complement strand
TGAGCTGAACTTAAAACTGAAAACGGAAATACTTTCCCCAAAACATTTGTAACTTCGAAAATACGAATACTACTAACGAAAGTTAAAATATTTATACTGAAAATCCAAAATCAAAAGTGAAAGTGGGTCTTGCCAAAGAATTTGAAACGTCACGTACTCCGAGAGTAATGGTGTCTTTGGGTCGAGCCTTCAGAATAACAAATCCGCAATAACTGTTGTACATGGGTCTTCTTGCCCACTTGCTCAACGAACCTAACAAATAAGCTATCGATATCACAGTCTGCAGCCTGCAATATCGACCACACATTTGTTGTCTCGACAAGCAAGTAGTAATTTCCTGAAGATGAATAATTTCACACGTCGTAAATTCGATCCTCCAAATACAAGCACACAACTCCTCTAACAACCAATGTGGCCCGTGGAAAACTCTCGTACCATGTCGCAAAAGTGTCGTACCCAAACCAACGAAACAAAAACTGTCGTCGTAAAACTCTATCCAGCACCAAACATAATATTCACTTCAGTTCTACCAAATGTGACCAACTACTCCAGTGTTTTGCCAATAACGAACCAATTTGAAAACTGTACCTTAGGATTCAAGAGAAGTGTAAAGATTATCCGATTCTTGCCTCGACCGTGCTGTGGTGCCATCCCAGAGTGCACCAAACAGATTTTCTAGAAGCATTTCGACATCCACCTACTCACAACAATAAAGTTCGCAAGTGAAGCAGTGAAAAGATGTGTGAAAATGAAAGCACATCATTGAAAGAGAACTAATAGAGTACGATGCGATGGCTACGAATTGTACCAAAAAAGTAATTTGTGATGGAACATCCTTGCGCGAAGATAGTAATTGGTGATGCAATCCGTTGACCACCAGTACTACTACCTTCACCAAACTCTTACTAAGAGACGGCTCAAACTTCAAGCCAAAAGAAAATCTTTTCGATAAGACTGGTAAGCTTGTGAAAAGATTATGCTCCGAATGTTCCTTTCCAAAACGATAAGAATTTGGGTGCACACTTCCGCTGAATTAATCGATCGTGAATTTCTCACTGATTGAGCGAGAAACCATGTTGAGAAGGCTGAAATAACACTAAAGAATTTGAGGGTCAAAACGAGTCCACTAAATCTAGAGTACAAGATATCCGGTTGAGTGAGAAACCATGCCGAGAACGTTATTCAATTTTACATTGATAACCAAAAGAGCGAAGGAAAATGAAGATGCAGAAATAAAAGTCATTGTTTATGATTATTTTGCAAATCATCACAGTATGGTCAACTGGTTTCTTAGCAAAAAAGGAATTAGGTCTAAACTCAAGAATAGTTAAGAACTGATAATAAGATTTGACGAGGCCAAAGGCATTTCGAGATTCACAATACTTTGTGAGAGCCATTTCAAAATTCAGAAATTAAACATAGAACCTTTGAATCAACAAAATGGCGAAGAAGAAAGATACAGAGGAACCTGCGTATGCTTGTAGTGACACGATTGGCTACCTTAAAGTGATGCTCTTGAGTAAACCAAAGCTCTATACGTCTAGAGAAGTTCAGAGTAAAGCTCGATCTTCGTACAACGATGAATATGGTGAAGTCTCAACCATCACACGAAAAATTACAAGGCTGAACAGCTAGGCTGCAAGCAAGAGACTAAGTTCACCTTCACCGAAAAGTACGCGGACGAGGAACTAAGGTTTTATCGCCGAGTACCAGACTTGGTGAAATTCAAGGAATCTGTTTATCCAAACAAGACTAAACCTTCATTATCCAAGTCCAACTACAACAACAATAAGAATTGCAACTCATTTTGGAAATTGATGAGAATAGCGTTTGCTACCAAGGAGTTTCCCGAGAAAAGCAATTAATGCAAACGAAGTCAACACTCAGAGAATTTGATGTGAAGCTAACGGTCAAAAATTAGGAGCTTAACTTCGTCGTTGGAGTAAGCAAAAGGGCAAAAGGGTTAACGATAGAACAATCGCCGAGTACCATTCTGAAGAGCTACACGAATTCCCTCAATAGGAATGAGTCCAAGAACGTTGATTCAAATTCCAACTGACACTTTCCAGATTCGTCACAACCAACGTTTACTTGTTTTCTCCAACGTGCATTTCGAATATTTTAAGTAGTTTCCACATAGATGTGACCTTGCCCGCCATTCATAGGTAACGCATATCACAGAGTGACATCATCGATTTCGATTTCCATTTCGTCTTAACCAACTCGTACCACCAATCCAAAGATTTTGATGTAGAGCCGACTCTGCCCGCGATTCCTAAGGAAGATCTATGGCTAGTCTTAACCAGAATTCCTCAAATCGAGATTTCTAAAACACGTCGCTGAGTATCGATCCGATGTTAAAAGTCGTCTAACAAAACAAACACGTCACCTATGAGGCACAATCCAACCAACAAGTTCTTGTATTTCAACTAGAAGATGACAATTCAAACAGAGAAATATTTACACAACTGCGCCAAATAGTACCAAATACGGAAGATGACAATCCAAATGATGCCATGACAGACACACTACGAGGGTTGAATAGAATCCTAAGTATGCTCTGAACATACCATGCTCTGATACCAATCTGACACGCCCCGACCTTGATATTACCCGAATACCAGGATAGGCACGTGCTGGCCGACACCCGAGGGTGACGAAAGCCATTAATTGATACAAAAGCTAGGAATAAGAAATAAATACGGGTTATGAATTAAAAAAAACAATGAATTAACAATTTAGGAACGTGTTCAGAGCATACAGCTAAACCTAGTCACTAACAAGAATTAAGATAAGTTTGAATGAACAAAGGAGTGGGTCCTACCCCGAGAGGACTCGAAGATGCCGCTGCGGAAGTACCTTGATGCCGGGATTCTATGCCTCGTTTCTAAGACCTGAATGGGGGCGCAAAACAAGGATGAGTGGACCAAGTTTATATACATACGTAGTACGAAAACAATTATGAACATACTAACCCCCACAGTTTAATAATGAAAACTACTAGAATAATAAGTGATAAGCTTTTCAGAAAACTCTAGCATGCCATAAAACAATTCATATATCTCTCTGCAAATCAATCTCAGAAAATCATATCGAAATCATATCAGAAATCGTATCAGGAAGCATAACACAAGTTGTGCTACTAGTGAGTGCACTGAATAACAATACTCCCGGCCCAATGCCTGCACCTCAGTCTCTGTGCCCGTAGCCAGAGATATCTCCCTCCCCGCCCAATGCCTGTCTCTGTGTCCTTCAGCCTTTCGCTAGGGATTATTTCTCCCGGCCTCAATGCCAACACCAGATCCTCGGCCCAGGCGGCATAGTGTTCACTAGGTACGCACAAAACATAATTCATCTCTAAAATACAACTTCGTAGCATAAATTCATCGATCCTCTATACTACGAAGAGGTGTTCGAAAGTCATTTGAAACACATTCTTAGCATCCTATCGTAATCGATCAGATAGTCTACCAGAATGAGGGTTCTATAGAAAATACGATATAATGGAAATAATTCAAAACATATATATATATATATATATATATATAATCACGTATAATCAAATCATCATGCTTCCTGTAAAGTATTCCTCAAATCAATAATTCTGCAAGGCATGCTATTAAATTATGCATTTCTATCAATAAAACATGCAATTTTCGAAGGTGGTCCACTCACAGATACTCCGAAGCAGCAGAATTGTGCGAAAAATGATTAAGGAAGTCTCCACTAGCAACTTCACCTAAGCACGAAAATGTACAATTTAATAAACTACCCAAAAGATAGAATTTTAGGAAATGGAAATGGGTTTTGGGTTTGGATAGGTTAGGATCAAGAGGTGGTTTGGGCTTGAGCCCAACCCATACCAACCACACACACACACATGCAAAGCATGCACTGCACACACACACACTTGCATATATATATATATATATACATATATACACACACACATATATAGACACACACACACACAGAGCATGCATTAGCATGCGCTGCACCCACACATGCATATATATATATATATATATATATATATATATATATATATATATATATCTATATATAAACACATACACACGCAGCATGCATAAGCATGCGCTGCACACACACATGCATATATATATATATATATATATATATATAAACACACACACATACATATACTTACACACCAGCACACACACACACTCCCACGCATGCACACATACATTCACACCAACACACACACTTGCAATATATAAACACACACACATGTACAGTCTGCATATGCATGCACTGCACACACACATGCACACGGTACACACACACACACCTGCACCGCACAACACACACACCCATAATCACATACACACACGCACAGTATACACGGCATGCACAGTATGCTCACACACACACACAGTTCGCGCACACACACACGGATACACATACACACCTGCACACACACACCTACGAACTCGCCAGAGTTTGTCGTCGGAACTAGATTATTAGCATAGGGAAAAACTGAGATCGAAACCCTTGAGTTTTGTCATAAAACCAACATGCATAACTCAGAAATTTGAAGAAGGAACACAATCCTCACCTGGGTTCGAGTTTTAGAGCTTTGAAGCTCTCGGCTTCAATGGCAGAAAAACCCACGGTGCTCATATGGCGCATGCAAGGGTACCATTGAGTTCGTTAGGTCTCAAGGATTCCAAATATATGGTTTTTGGGGTTTGATTTGTGAGGGAAGTGAGGTGAAAGCTAGAGAGAAGCTCTCGGAGCTTAGAGAGTGTGAGAAAGAGAGAGAAGAAACCGAAAGAGAGAGAGAGAGCTGACTTTTCAGAAAAGAGAGAGGAAGGAGATGAGGTTCACGGGTTGAATAAACTTTGGGCTTAAGAAAATTAAAGAAAAACTCGGGCCTTACATTAAAACACAAAGGGATTGGCCTGGCCCAATGTAAACTAGGTTATTTTTTTGGGTCAGGCTTATAACAGTCCTTCTATAAAAAAAATTTGACAAAAAAAAAAATGGAGATTTAAGCACTCAATTCATAATCTTAATCGTGATTACATACATGCCGTTGGATGTGAAGACCGAATTATTACATTATCCATCCAACGCAAGATACAGTTTCCACGTTCCAGTGCATAGTGCGCACCCGGCGCATTATAGTACAAAAGACCGTATCCGTATCAATAAAACGGCCGAAATTTAAAGCGCCAAATTGAATTCCTCTGAAACCAAAACAGTCCGTTGCGTCTCAAAATTCTGAAGCTGAAATGCGAACTCGCTACCTCAACATCGACTACTTCACCGCCACTCCAACCCAAACCCCGGACTCCACAACCTTCCTCCACCTTCCGATCCCTCACCTCCCTCCCTCCAATCTCTCCACCCCCTTCGACGGCCTCCAACTCCCCCGCTTCGACTCCGAACTCGAAGTCTCGCTCCAAATAGAGCAATTGCCAATCGGAGACGCTCTCTCCAAGTTCTTCTCCGATGTTCTTCCTCAGAAGATAGTTATCGATGTTGCGGACCTCGAGGCCGGCGATTCGTCTCCGAGTTCTAGAAGTTTCGGTTCCGGAAGCCGTGAGTTGCAGTTTTCGGAGGTAATGTGCTGAATCGGCTTCGGAATTTGTTGATTATCCGTAATGCAGTTGATTTTTTAACTTAACTTGGATTGAAGTTGAATTACCGGATTATTGCGTTCGTTATTGTTGAAGGAAAAATAGATTACTGAGTTTTATCGTTCAATGTAGTTATAGGTTTTGTTTGGCTAATAGCGTATCATGTATCAGAAGAAAATTAAATCCAGAATTCTCGTGAATTGTTATTACATTTCTTACTTATTCAACGTAATTTGAAAATTAATATTAACTAATTAAGTTTAAAAGAAAAATGAAAATAACTAAACGAGCGATCAATGATTGATTTCGGTTGCTGACATTAGTATTTAGGAAACAAAGAGATTTAATAATTATTGTTTTTCGTAATTTATCTTTGCTCATGCTACAAACTGTTCTTATAAGTTCGATTTTCCGCTATGTAGTATGTGGAGACTCTGGAAAATGAGAAACTAAGTAGATATTTTGTTTTATTTATTTTAGTCTTAGGTTCATGTTCGAAAATCTGAAATGAGGACGGTGAATTGTATGAAGTCTGTAATTTCTCCTTTATTTAACTTCATAGGGTCTTACTTTGATGTCAAAGTTGACAGAAGTTTACGAATTCTGAAACTGAACTTATATGTTAAGTAGTTATAGTAATTACATTTAAAATAATTCAAAAGTACCTGTGAAAACTGTGATTAGTGTTATTCGTATAATATATTTGTTTGTCATGACCTGCAGCAGAAAGCCGAGGATCTCAAAGAAGAGAAGAGATCGGAGGATCAGATAACTTTTGGTTCCAAGACTCATGAGGCTGACTTTCGAAAAGTATGCCTATGGAATTCTCATATCATAAGAGCTTTATCATGTTTGTTCTTGTCTGAGAACTGAGTAGTCAAACTTATGTTACTGTAGAAGGATAATGGCAGAAGAGATGCAGAGAAAGATGCACACCCATATGAAATGCTCCACTTTGAAACACCAGAGTTGGATGTATTCTTGGTAAAATGAATGTCCACTAACCAGTTGCTAATATACAATTTGGTTCTGCATCCATAATATCTTGTCTCTTATCTGCAGGAAAATGCTTACATATATGAGAAAGAGGGGCTCCTGTTTCTTTCAGAAGTTCCACAGGCTGAGAATAATTTAGTAAGTTTCTTACAAATTTATGATTCAGTTATAATTTGCTTCGGTCTTTCTAATTAGTTGACGCATGACAAATAACCTTGGCACTTCTCAACCTCTGGGTGACTTGTCCTTCTTGTATGTGTCATTAATTTTAATGGTGAACATTGTAGTAATAATAACCGTAGTTGTTTTTTTTTTTTGTTGGTTATCATATTGGATAGCGATTCTAAGGTTTTTAACTTATGTCATTCTCTGGATAGACATTTGATAGGGGTTGATCTTAGAATCACTATAGGTATGGAAGGGGTTGGATTGACTAAGTTTCAATTTGGTATGCATGTATTATATCAAGTTTAAGGTGCAATATTGTTTACATTTGTTAACAAGTTACTGATATTAAGTTTGTCAAAGGGCTGTTAATGTGGTACTGTAATCCTTTCAGGAAATGCTTAATTGTACGCTGGAGTTTCCTTGGGAAGTTCATGGGTCAGTTCATACAGTTGAAGACTTTCATTCGGAGTATTCCATGGATCAAAAGGCTTATATGTTTGAAGATGATTGTTCTTACAAGGACCAAATGCACTTCTATCAGAATTTCCCTCTATTAGAAGTAAATGAGATAACTCTGCCAACTTTGACAGGTTTGTCTGTAGAGGATGAACTTTCTTCTGTTTACGAAAATATTGATCCCCAGCATTGGGATAAAAAAGATAACCTGAATGGCAAGGAGCTTTTGGGTACAAAGGAATACGGGATCCTGGAGTGTCTTTTAGATCTTCGATCTGATCTCGGGTCCCTTGACATTACCCCTGAAATGGATTTATTAAGCATGGTGGAAATGCCACAGATGCAGGGAAACATCACATATCAAGGGACGTCCATGGATGCTTGTTTCCAGTCTCGAAGCCTGGTTGTTTTTGAAGAATTTCAGATTCTTGATTTGAACTCGTCTCAGCATTTTGAAGTCCTCATTAGTACCCTAACAGCAAATGAACCAGAAACCTGTGACTGGATGTTTCATGGAGACATAAACTTCAATACTTTGATTGTTAGTCATGAGCTAGCCCTTGTCGATGGCACATTCAAATCATTGCCTGTGCCTGTTCTCTCTGATCATGAAAAGATATGTTCTTCATATGTTGTTATGGAGGAAACACTAACTAACTTACAGCCGCTACCCCTATCTGCATCAGATAGGATTTACTTGGATTGGCATTTTCTCGAGAAAGATAAATGCAACTGTCAAATTTCTTTCTCCCATCAGAAAATCTTGGAGGATACAAATTCACTGAGCACGTGTTTTGATTGGGACTCCTATGATGATGGAAAGCTGGTGTATGATTTTGCTTTCTCCGATGATGCTGTAGATGAGTTTAATACAGAAGAAAACAAAGAATTACAGGAGTTGCCCTCTGATGGCATTCCTATGCTTGCTGGTCATCTTGGAGATACTTCAGGCAAATTGTCAGGCGGCGCTTTTCCACAGAAAAAAATTGGAGAGCATATTGATAAAAGAGGCGCTGAGAGGGCTTCATCACTTTTCAAGTCTATGTCACAATTCAATGATATCAGCTTTTTCTTGAATCCCCAGAAGGCCTCTACAGGTGGAAATAGTAATTGTGCAGTTACCACAGTAGCTAATGCTACATCTCCAAAGGTTTAATTGTTAATCATTTGAATTTATCCCTCCCTCATTAATCTCATTGTTTATTTGTTTCATTTATGGATAGCTTATAAATTCCAACTCACTTACCTTTCTATTCAAATATGCTAACACCAGATGTATGCCCAGGGAGAGCAGTCCTATTCTATATCTGCTCCAGTTGAGAATATGAATGATCAGCAGTCAGAGGAACTCTCGGACATTTTTCCTGGTCAGGAAAAGAATGATATGAGATATAAAGAAGGTGCAGATGAAGTAGAAGCTAGCAGTATGCCCCTTCCTAATCTTTCTGTGCCACCTGCAGTGGAAGCTGAGCGTTTTCAGCAGAGCATGGCCTCTTTCTCTGAGATGGTCATTGTTGTAAACACTCAAAATCTTGATAAGGAAATGATAGTATCTAGAAGAAGTACCTACCAAAAAATTCTTGCAATGGAGAAAGAAGGGGTACAAGTAGTAGAACGTGATTCAGATTTACCTGTGGATATCATAATCAGTTCTGCAATTTGTTTAGTGTGGTATGACTGCAAAAACATTGGAAAGAAAGCAACCACTATTGATGAAGCTTCTTCATGCTTACCTTTGTGCATTGAGAATATTGCCACAAATGTTTTGACGTTGCTGAGTTTCACTTTCAGTGGCTGCATTATGGTAGTTACCGAAACTATTTTTCGTAGTTTTTAACTTTCTTTGTTTGCTTTTTCCACACTGAACTGATAGAACTTATTATTCTTGTGTTTCTCTTTCAACAGATCTTTGAGGGAGAAAACAGCTTCCTCTCCACTGTAATGGAGTACTCAGATGGACTTTATGCAGCAGCAGCGGGCCTGGGAATTGATTTGCAGCTTTTCAACTCATATTCATCTGAGTTGACTGATGAAATTATATTGAGCTGCATGGGACATGCCACAAAGTCGAAAAGGTTTATGTATCCTCGAATGCCTGAGTCGGAAAGTCTTGCAGAATCATTCCTTACCAGATTTCCTTCAGTAAATGCTTTGACAGCTCATGCAATATTGTCTTCAGGAGGCTTGCTCAAAGAGTTTCTTGAATCGTCCCATGAAACCAGGATGAGTGTAATCCAAAAATATCATGTTCCTGATGAAAGTATCACACTATTTAGTACTTTATGCAAATATGGTGAACCGGCAGATTCTAAATCAATTATGACAGACTGCTCCTCTTCAGTGTCTTCAGGTCCAGACTCGGGAAGATATAATCGGAAACCTGTTTTGGAAAGAAAGAAACGAAAATACAATGGTAGTCCTGACAAATATGAGTTACAAACGAATGAATTCTTGCACCTGGAGCCGTTGAACCAATTCAGTACCAACATCTTGAATCCTTCTACAGCTTCCAAGTTAGCTGATTCATGTATGTCAAAAAGCCCCAAAATAATTGATGAGTTCAGAAAGTCTAGGTTCTCTCAGAATGACTTGTTTGATCAAGAAGTGGGCTTAGATACGGATATGATGATGAATCCTTTTAAGGTTTTCGAGCCATATGATTCTCAAATCTCCAAAGGGCCTCAGGTATTAAATGATATAAAAAGGTCCTGTTCATCGTTGAAGGATAAGCTGTCAGGTCAGAAACGAGGATCAGATACGCCTATCATGAAGAATTTTGATTTCTATAACAAGAATTCTGAGGTTCTGCATGAGGACCTAAAAGGGGAAGTTATTGACCTAAAAGGCAGTCCTGTATTAGATGAGGACTTTTCTTTTATTGGCAACCCTATGAAATTCTCATCTCAGATGCCTGAGTTGGAAATGGATTCCACAAGGAAGTCTAAAGCTGCAAGAAAATTGTCATTTGGTTTAAGTAGTCACCGTACTTTCCCAACAGCTGCTGAAATCAACTCAACTCCAACTGTTTGGCGTTCTGCAGAAAACCTGAGAAAAATTTCGCAAGTTGGAGCCAACGATTACTCAGATACAGATCTCGAACATGATGTTTTCCCCTTAACAAACCGTAACAAGCCCTTAGAGGAGACTTTCATGAAGAGGGCCGGGGGGAAATCCCAAGGGCTACATTTCCATGAAAATGATATATCACCTTATGGAGGAATGCAAGGGCTACATCTCTACGGGAATGATATATCACATTATGGAGGAACACCACTCTCAAGAGCTCTCCATTCAGGCAGTTCACAGAAAAATACTCCCTGGACAATAGAGTTTCTGAACAGAATCAAGGAAAAGAGCAGGTTGCGTCAGCAGTCCCTTCCTGGTGACTTATCTGGCCCTAGTTTGGGTTATCCAGGGAATGTATCAAAGATTACCAAGAGAAGAAGTCCGTCTATTCTTGATTTTTACAAGTACCAAGGTGGCAACACTCCAAGAAAGTTCCCAGAAAAAAAAAAGCAGAAGCGACCTTTACAATCATCAAGCTCATCGAAGAATGAAACAATTTCAGCTCCTGCTCTTACCGAGTGGACACCTATTGACAAAAGAGCAAGACAGGTTTGTCTTGTATCTCTTTTGGCATCTTGATAGTATGTTTTTCTTGTATTATAAATCACATGCATGGATGGTATTCCTATCATTGAAGCATTGACAGTTTCATACTGAGTCATTTATATCTCCACTCAATCAACTGCAGACACTATCTTTTGCAACAAATGATAGTGGAAACCAAACTAAGCTGGTGTGGAGTGATGGAGCTCATGGTGTCAGGAAAAAGTTTCAGATGCAAACATGAACGACAAGGTGTGTTGGTTCAGAGCTTATTGTTAAGGATCATGGTTTTAGGTTGCTTCCCAATTACTACAGAAAAATCGAATTTGTTTCTTTTTTATTTTACCTGGCCGGAACATAAAATGATAATTGTTTGCATCTCTATTTTTGAGTCGGTACTTTCGTAACTCTGTCTGGAAGTCCCAAGTCCGTGTAAGTAATATCAATGAAAAAATGGTTGAAATATAGTTGGCCTCTTATTGTTAAGCTTGAGCATCTCGATTTTAAGATACATTGTCCATGCTAGACGTCATCTGGCAAAAAATGTTCAACAGCAAGGCTGATGCATTCTTGGCATTTACTTAAGTCTGAGACGAATAGCACGGATGAATGAGTAATGCCTGTATGATACAAATACTGTGTTAACGATAATGAAAATGGTACAATATTCATGAAATCTCAACTCATATGAATCCTGGATCTTCATCTTTTGGGGTTCAAAAGTTTGGTGATTCTGTAGTGATTCGAATTGGAGAACGATGAACAGAAGTTTATGAAAACATAATGTCTATTGCTGCACAGCCTACTTCTTAACCTTTGGACATTCTGCAGAAAGACCAAAAACCCAGCCTCTTGCTGAATGAGATCCCCATTCTCTTTTCCAAGCCCTGTTATCAAAACCTCATAGGAAGCTAGTTCTTCTTGCTGTTTTTGAGGTTACGCACAGTCATTACAAGTTGTTGCCTTTCACCTTCAACCTCTGCGAATCTGAGACTTATCTCAGAATATCTTTCTTCCATTTCCTTCAGTTCTTCTTCCATAGATTTGTTTCTTTCTTTCAGCAATGTCAATTCGGTCATCAAATCTGTATACTTATTCTCATCAATGGTGGCTTTCAACTGTTTCTCCGAGCAATCTTCTACTTTCCTGTGAAATGAAATGAAGTTAAATAAGTCGCAATCTACTTTTACTGGTGATTGTACGTGTTTGTGTTCACATTTACATGCATATTGTCATCAACATAAGAAAAACAAAAGGCCGATATGCAGATAAAATGGCATAATTTTGCTTGATAAAATGAGTGTACCTTTGTCCATTGGTATTCTTAACCATTCTCTTTGAGTTGCTGACTTTCTTTTGTACCTCAGCCTGCAATTGAGATATTTGTTTCTTCAAGCTTTCTTTTGCCAACGCTTCTTTTTTCAACGTATCCAACAACTTGCTGTGCTGGGTCTTCAGGTTTTCCGCTTCGGAGTTCAGAGAAGCGATTGTCGTTTCCTTCTCATCTTTCAAAGAAATAATGTTAGTAACTTCTTCATGCGTTTTCTCTGTTTCCCGCTTTGCTGAAGCAAATCTTTTCTCCAAATTTTCCTTTTCAACACTCAGACACTGGATCAGCATCTCATTTTCTGCAATTAATTTCTTCATTTGTTCCAAATCTCCTCTCAATTTATCTTTCTCCTGTCTGGAGTTAGAATTCTCGTCTGTGAGCCTTTCTATCTCATCTTCGAGCATTTGGATTTTCATTGAGAGAGCTTCGTGCTCTTCTTCCTCTTGCCTCTTTACTTTTTCAAGTTTCTTTGATGTATTGTCTAGTTCTGAAGACATCTGTTCTATACGTTTTGCTTTCACCTCAATCTGGTTGACAAGATCCTGCAATTTTACTTCAGTCTCGCCCTTAATCAACTCTAACTCTTCATTGGCTTTCTGGAGCATCTCTTCCAGAATTCTGTTCTGCCGGCGCAGTTCATTAGCCTCTGTCATCGCTTTTGTGGCCTGCTTCTCATTTTCATCAACCTTAGACGTCATTTCCACAGAAAGCTTTCTAAATTCCTCTTGAAGGCGCTCAACCGTATCAGAATTATTGGACCTCGTCTTCTTCAATGCTTCCTCGGCTTGGATGGCCCTGTATTCCTGCTCAACTTTGGCATTCATCACTTCCTCGAGTTTATCTTCAAATCCCTTGGCCTGCATCTCGCGATCCATCTCCAAAGACTTAAGTTCACTTTCAAGTTCCTGAATGGACATCAAACATTCTGAGAATTCATGTGCTTGCTTCTCAATTGTTTCTTCTGATCTCTCTAACTGAGATTCAAGCTCTTTTATAGTAGCCATATAACCCGCTCGCTCATTTTCCATCTCTGTTCGTATTCGTTCTTGGTTTCGATCTAACTTCATAGAGATGTCATATTTTTCCTGCTTTAAAACGTCATAGTCCAAGCTGAGCTGTTTTATACGCATATCCTGCTCTTCCCTCTTCTTCTGGTGGGTGTCTATTTCGCTGAGAAGTTCTCTGATGTCAAGCTTCAAAGATTCTATTTCCTGATCATCCTCGTTTTTTCTTCCTGCGGAATATGTTCCCATCACTTTGGAATTTTTTTCAGCTTCTAACTTGCTTGAAAGATCAGATATCTGTCTATTTTTCTTTCCCAATGCATCTTCGAGATCCTTCACGACAAGGACTAACTCAGAATTTGAGTCTTGTGTCTGCGCGAGCTGCGAGCGAAGATTGGTTCTTGCTTTCTTTTCAGAACTAAGCTCTTGCTTCATTGCTTCTAATTGTGCTCTTGTATCCTCAGTCTCGGGCTGCAACGTTTTGAAAGTCTGTTTCCCATTACCACGTCCCTGCGAGGACTTAAGTTGTTCGCATTCCATTTTGAGCGCATCTCTCTCCTCTTTAAGGCAAGCAATCTGTCTAGACAGATTCTGTCCTTGATTGCTCTCTTTGGCCATCTGTTTCCGAAGAGACTGCAACTCCAGCTCTGATAGGCCTGCCTGCCTCTTCAGAACAGTAATTTCGTTTCTGAGTTTCTCAACTTCTGAAACCGCTTGCACTCTTTCTGTCGGAAGCTTGTCTTCAACAATGTCGGGCGAGTCAAATAAACTTCCATCTGAAGACCAATCCAAGCTTGATTTTTGACGCACATGGGTTTTCCTTCCGTTGGCACCCGCCTGTCCATTTTGAGGCATGGAATTTGGTACTTCAGGGGGCGACAGGGAACTGCCAGCGTCCCGATGGACATATCCTTTATTCTGCAGCAACATGAAACACATCTAGTCAAGTTCCCATCCTCAGATTCATCCCAGAACCGGTGCCTTTTTCCCACGCTTAGATATTCATAAATTTTAGGCCATTCTAGTTAACTTGATTGAAAAGAAAGTGCTATACATACCGTTTTGTTCAAACTTTGGTGGTTGCTTCCATCTACGCTGCTATGGCGCGAAAGACTTGGATCGTCACTCTCTTCGATTTCCCTGAAGATCAGATTAAATCTTACGTCTAACTTGCGCAAGCGAAGCAATACTAGAGAAGGAATATAGTGATAAAGAGTGTGGATTCTCACCTTTGATCACCATCTTCCCGAATCCTGTGCATTGTCACATGTAAAACCACACCAGAGTTTGCAAACTTAAGGGGCAGTGCGACGGTTAACGGTTCAGTTTCCGCCACAATATCTGCAAAATCAATTGAAGCCTCTCCGAGATACCCCGATTTCGAAGATCCCTGCAGCAAACCCCTTTGAATTACAACACTACCAATACAATCCCATCTGAACTACAAAACCAGAAAAACAAAAAAACTCCGAAAACTCGATTCTTCCATACATTTGAAACAATGAAGTGATAAATCTTCTCTTTCAGTTTTCCTGTTTTTACATCCTCAATGAGCTTCACTGACTCAAAAACTGGATTCTCCCAAATGCAGGTGCCGTCCTGAACCGCCGCTTTCCCCAGCTTCACCGTTGCCTTTCCGACGTCGTCCGGCACCAGCGACAGCATCAAAGCAGGCTTCTTCAATTTTGGCACCTGAACTAAAAACAGTCAGAAAAAAGGTCCAGGTACGAATATGACGACCCTGTTTACACACACACACACACACACACATATATATATATATAACTCCATCCAAAACAAAACCATATCGAAATAAGTGACAGGAAAGGAGATGGTTTTAGATTTTGTGTTTGAAAACGATACCTGCGTTGCTTGAAACTGCAGTTGGAAAACAGCTCTTATCTTCTTCTTCTTGCTCCATGACTTGAACATGTTTTCTGTTTTCTGAGTCCTGAGATTTCAGATCTCAGAAAAAAATTTCTGAGATCTTCAGCAAACAAAACAATGCTGCTTTGTCTGATGTTAGAAGTTAGAACAGAAGTTAGAAGCAAGCAAGGTGTTTTTCAGTCTCCCGTTTTTGAAAACGGATGAACATTCTGAAAACGACTAGAAGGCAGTGTAGCTGTGAAAATCTAACCTCTAGCTGTAAGACTAGATACTCCACCATAGAACCATTTTCGAAGACGACTCAGAAACAGATTAGTTAAAATAAATAACAATTAAATAAATAAAAATGCGATTAGAGCAACAAAATAATAAGAAGCTTCGCTGTAATGGATTTTTAATGCAATCATGTGTTTCAGGAAAAGATATCTGAATCGGATTACAGACAGCTTACTTTCTGCTTTTGTAAAGCTTAGTGCATTAGGGAAATTAAATGACGGAAATGCCCCTGCGAGGATGGCCTTCTTTCCTGTCCTTCCGGGCTCCAAATCCAATTGATATTAGGAGACCACTAATAGAGGCATTTAACTGTCGTAGCGAGGAGTCTACCTAAATAGTGAAAACTTGACTTAGAACCATAATTTTCAGGTCAAAAGTGATTTAAGGACTACCAGATTTTGATAGGTCACCTTCGAAGTATATTGATAAAGAAAATTGTGGCCCCATAACTCCTTCAGTATTCAAAAGTCCATGGAAAATACTGTTTTGGTACAGATAGGGCTGGAAAATTCTTGGGTTTGGTTGTGTTTTGGTTGGGTTGACCATAAAGAGATGTTTTAGCGAGTCATTTAAATTTAATCCGTTAAATTTATGGTGAAAATGATTGAATCCAAAATGACCCATTTTGTTACCGGGTTAATTGTTTCATTCGTTAACAAAAAATAATAATAATTAAATTGTTTGGGTGGTTCTTAGTTGGGGTTTTCATTTTTAACTTGTCAACAGATATTTAACAATTTTGTGGGCGGACTCGAAACCAACCATTAAATAATGGGTCATTAATGATTTCAATTGTTATCAACTCGGCCCGTTAAGACCCAACCTAGTTACTGATTTTAGCGGGCCCGCTGTTACCTCTATTTACAGTTAAAGAATTTTTATTAAACGCAAGTCACCGTATGATATGAATATTACATAAAAAGTAGTGTTATTTTTCACGTTTTTACCAAAATAGTGTTATTTTTTGCATAACCATCTAGTACCCGTATGATGACGTTCTGGTTTAATAACGCAATTCTACTTTTAATCTCAGTCCACATAATATACACTCTTAACTAAAATGCTATCCTAACAGTGTTACGAGTCTATCCAAGTCCTCCCTTTTTTCCCATGAGAAAAAACATCATCATCCATGGCCCTTCCAGCAATGCAAAAGTCCAAAAGGTGCGGTAAAAGTTGCTACTTCATGTAAGTGCCTTGTCGGTCGTCTTTCTCTAACACTAGCTCAATTGCTCTGTTAATAAGCTAATAATTCCTATAATAATTCAGGATGCACATGGCAAGGACTTGGATATATCGACATAGGACTCATGTGATTGTCTTTATCTTGTATTTTGTTTCGGGATGTGCTATCCACACATCCTTTGTTAATTTCTGTCCGTTGATCTTCTTCAATTCATCCGATTCGACGGCCGAAAATAAAAAATGTGTAGGAGAAGTAAAAAGGGATGTGTGGATATCACACCCCTTTCTTTTTTCTAATAAATTTGGAAACTGAAAATTGCTGAACATTATTCCATATATTCGTAGCAATGTTCTAAAAATTTCCAACTAACGCTGCCGCCTAGGCAGTAGACAACTGATTATGATTAAAAAATGACTTCTGAACCTGTTTAAGCGTCTGTTTAGATCGCGACTCTCACTTAGACAAAAAATAAATAACTTTCATTTTGTGGTTTTTTTAGTACAACGATATGTTTTATATTAAGGGGAGGTGGGAGTTCGGCTAAGCCACATAATTGGCAACCTAATTTGGTATCAAATTCGCGTCAACGAGATTCGAATCTAAGACCTCTCACCTACAAGTGAAAATGAATATCACTAGACCGTAGTACTGACTCATTTTTTTCTTTTATTTTTTCAATAAATTTAAGAAACTTGTTGAATACTTGGATAAACACTTATTGTATACTTGTTCCTCATATTTTTATTATGTTTTAATACTTCATAATATATATGTTATTTTATTTTAAAATTTATGTATCGCATACAATTAGGTTTTTTTTTTTTGAAGTATAAGCAAAAATTTATTTATATTATATAATTTAATTAAAATATTAAAAAAAAAACTGTTTATCCCGCCTAAACTCTAAGCCCTTGCATGACTCCCAACTAGCACCACCGTCTTCTAGAACCTAAATTCATAGAATAACAGCTTCATAGTCTGTCTTTTTTATGTATCTGGTATAGACAAGGACCAGACAAATTATTTCTCTCATATAAGTTTACATTCTTCCGACCTTAATTACAAGAAAACTACGTAACATGCTATGCAGTTCGTAGGCTAATTCTCCAAATCCAATTGGTACTATATATGGATCGACTATAAATGCTAGTTAGGTACCCATGCTTCTCAACAGAATTCAATTGAAAGCCTTACCTGCATCCGCCGAGTTGCAACCATAGCATTTCAGTCCAATGACACAACACTACTTGTTTTGAATTTCTCACTTGACGTTATGTGATTAGGTTGAGACATAGCCATTTTAGACGTCTATTTACAACTAGTCCAATTTGTCCATCAGATGTCTCTGTTTTGTTTCCCTTACTAAAAGCCTATTTGTATTTTGTGAACCACGTTCATCCACCCATCAATTCAGCAATAAATTGCTTAGGATTTGAAATGAAAAAACCACGCAGCATGTCGAATATACGTGACCATCTAGACAATTGATTTCCTTGTAGTTATCCAGTTTATTTATAATATATATATATATATATATAATTAACGGATGTCTTAGTTACTACAGACATTTCGATCTCTCTAATCATTATTATGTAATTTAATAAGTCAATAACACATAACGTACCGTAATATTACGAGCTTAAAATTCATTCCTAATGAATAAGCCACCTCCTCGTAGTGATTAGTGGTCATCTAGTTTATCCACAAATCCTTTTCATTTGATACAAAATAAACAAATACTTAATCAAATAGTCTAGTTCTTGCCTTTGCGGTGTTGTAGGATCTAATTTGAGTCATATGACTAATGCACGATGGGATCTTAGTATTTGTAACAATCTCACAGGACGTTACAGTTGCAGTAACATCGTATACGAATTCACCAATACCAATACGTCATGTTTCAATAAAAAATGACATGTGTAAACTTTTAGCACATAATATTATACTAATACACCTACAAAACAATTACATATGAGTTCTTTTTCTATTTATGTTTTATTAGAAAACCAGTTACTATTAATAGTGGGTGGTTATATTTAAGTCCAACTAGTATGGATTACAACATAAAGTTGAAATCATTAAAGATGGAAGACATGATTGCATCTACCTGTCTCTTGAATAACTATTCTGCCAGGAATATATATAATGTTAAGATTCGGGGATACACGTTTTTTTTATATATAAAGCCAGAAGGGTGGTGAACAGTGGCAATTTGGTGTCACGGCTTCAACAAAAGTATTAGGACAAAATTGTCCCTCAATCAAAAAAATCCAAAACCAGCCAATATAATATATCAAATAATGTATGGATAATTTGATTATCATAAAATATAATATAAATATAAGTGAAAAGAGAGAAAAGAATAAAAAAAAATGAAATGATGAGTGAAAGTTGATGGTGCACACGGGGAAAGAAAAATATAATAAAAAATAAGAAAAATGATGAATGTTGTGTTCAAAACATCTTATAAGTCGCGCGTAACGTGCTTTGATTCAAAAATGTCTTTTGCACGCGGTTGTTTATTAAATATTATTTCTCTATTTTTAAACACTTAAGAGTTGCGTAGTGCCAATTATAAAAAAATAAAAAAAAGTCTTTCGCACGCGCATAATAATGTGATACAATTAGTTGTCAAATGATTTTTTTTAACAAACGATGCTATCTACACTAAGGGGGAGAGAGTGAACTTAGTCTCATAATGAGCTAGCAATCAATTGTTTATTAAATATTATTTTTTCAAATCTTAATGTAAATTCAATAAAATGTAGATGAAAATTAAAAAACTGCTTTTATTAATGTGGATTCAACTGCTTTGATTAGTTTATGGGAAGTTTTTTTTAGCATGGTCTAAAATTATTCATTTACTTCAAATATTTGATTTTCCTTTTGTCAATTTACGCATATAAATATATTTAAAACGTGTAAGTCACGTGTAGCATGACTTAATTAAAAAAAATGTATTTTGCATGCACGTGAGCGCGTGCATGAAGGTTAGTGTGTGTGTGTGTGTGTGTGTCTATATATAGCGATAGAATTCAGGAACACACGGTTTTTATTTGCATTTTGACATATGTTTTTATGTAGCCTATTTTATAATATATTTCAATGATTTAACGGTCTATATTTTATATCTTACTTAAAAAATTATACATACAAAAAACCCTTTTAATTTGAAACCATACAACCGTTGGATTAAATTTAATGTTTTTTTTATTTTATAGACTGTTGTATTGCATTTGTATATAAGAGGCCCTCGACATCTAAAGCAGTCCTCTTATTAAGTGAATCATTGACATTAACGTATGATTCCTTCCTATTCTTAAATACTGCTGTTCGATTCCAACGTCATTGGCACTCCAATAGGAAATGTTCTTCAGTCCTTCGGTTGGGACAGCACACCTAATCGTCTGTAGGCACGAATTAGAGGATTCTAGTATTAGGATCCTACACAAATTATGTGAGATTTCAATACAGGAGGTCCCTTACTTTGTGCCTACAACCAACTTAGTGAGTTGGTTCTCCCATCAGATATAGAAATATTCGTGTTATATAAGTTACTCTCCTTCAATACGTAGTTTGTGAGGGTCTTAGTATAAAAAAAGAAAAGACAAAAAAAACAGTTGGTGGATTCGTCATAGCAGTTCACTCTTTCAGGGGCTGTGAAGACAAACAGTGGCATTTTAGCTTATTCCTGGCCACCATCGTGTGATTCATACGCACTAATTGAACTCAAGATGTGTTATGTGGAATACGAACTTGAAATTTGTTCCCAACTATTGAGTTATCCCGTGGTGGTTAACTTTTGAGTGTCTTGGTTGAACTTACTTGTGTTTCTTTCATTGATCTCTTTTATTTTGGGCTTCCGGATTAAGTGGGGCCTAGAATTTTTAGCTCTTCTTAGCGCTGAACTGCAATCACATTCAGGCCTCAAATAACTTTGGGCTGAATGTGAGGGCTGTGAGCCTGAAAGAGTAAAGACGGCCCATGTGATAATATGTCCACTTATGAACCTGGACGGAATCAGAGCATTGTCATTGAATGGGTCCCTTCTTAATCAAAGTATGAGGTCACCAATGACTTAAGCTGCCAAGTTGTGGCAGATTAAACCTAGGGTTGAATGTATGCCAACCACGACGTGCTGAAAAATTATCTTCTTAACTTTCATGCGTAGAAAACTTTGTTTTGGGACTTAGAAAAAATCAAACTTTTAAGTATTTTGATTTCATCAGACTCCGAACAACTTCTTTCGATTTGAAAAAGACTTAAATCAGATAGTGCTACCAAATATCTTTCATTTTGCGAGTCCTAGGAATGATCGAACAAGAATATGAAATTTCAGTAATAATTCAATTATTAATAACCACGTCATATGATTTACGAAATTTAATTTCAATTTTTATTTTTTTCCAACATTAATCTAGTTGAAATTGTCATACAACTTTGAAGCAAAAGGATCAAAGACGATAGCTACACTACACCCACCATTAGGTATTTTTGCCAAACGTATATTTGTTTCTTCTTTTGACAATGATTCCATTTTTAATGATACAAGTTTTATCAAAGTTGAATATAGTTCAAGAACATGGGAATTGTTAGGAAACGACAATCACTAATATCACATTACATCTTTAAACGGAATTCATTCCTTGATTGGTTGATTGAACAACATGGAAAAACAAGGGATATCAACTAAACAAATGTTTATAATCCTAACACGTCAATGTGAGTCAATTAGCTCTTAATTTAATTGTAATTTTATTTTATTTTAGAGGAAATTAGAATCCCATACCGTTTTTGTATATCATTTAGATTAAACATCTATGCCCTTTTAAAATTTGATTAAAGTGTTTTGATCAATAGCCACCTCAAGCTAAATTACATGTCATTATTATATATATATATATATTAAATTAAAATAACTTTTGAATTTATCTTTTTATCTGCATGATGCACTTTTCCTTACTTAGTGTAGATATTAGTAATTAAACTATATTTTCTATTCTTTCAGATATGTTTTTTCGATCATAGTTTTTCTTTTTTGGTATGCAAACATTTAATATTATTTATTTTTCCAAATTGTTTTTTTTTTCTTCAAATAGTTGGTGATCAACATAAAAACTTTGTGTAATTTTTTCAATTTTTTTGTAAAATTATTATTTTTTTGGCTATTTTTTTAAGTATAGTTGTTGACGAATTATTATTAGGTACAACACATTACATATATATTATCTACGGGTACGTTTGAATTTACAAAAATCATTAATTGGTAAGTTTTGTATGCAATTTTGGTACGTTTGATTTGATACATATTGTTAATACTGGTACATTATTTTTACTTTGGTACGTTTTATTTTGCACACATTGTGTATTGGTACGTTTATATTATTTTCAATCCTATTTTCTCTTAACGTACTAAAAGAAAAACTTATTTCGGTACGCTTGATTTTGTGAGATTTAAAAATATTTTAAACTATTTTGGAAAGAAAATATCTTAAATCGTAGATAATTATTGCTAAGTTGTAGCATTATTGTGAAAATATATTAATCTAACCAACTTTTTTTTTTTTTTACAATTATTTCTAACGGATGAGAGTGTAATCAAAAGATTAGATTATAGGAAATTTGTTACAATATAATGTGCATATAGCACCAAAATTACGATAAAAAAAAGTTTAATCAAATCATTAAAAGGCATGAATGTTTGATCTAAAGAATTCAAAATTGATGCGTATATATGAAAAGATTCCATTATTTTATGTTAGTGGACTTCAATTCTCTCTTATAGTTGGTAAAGGAAAATCACCATAAGATATGACTAATTATGTTGTACTATAATATAATTTATTTATTAACGTCGGATTCATCTTAAATTTGAATTCATGTTAAATCTTTACTTTATTTCATTGTGTTTGAAAAAATTGTGTGAATTTGAAAGATTTGAGTGAGATTTTTGCTTGGATTCCCATTCCGAAGATTGTAGATGTAGACAATGGAGATTATGATGATTACCTTTACCTATTTATCTTTTTCACTCGTTACTCGACACATGTATTTCATTAATAAATTAAAATTAAATTGCATAATTTATGATTGTTTAATTAACTATGTAGTTTAATTTGTTATTGAAATACACATGTCAATTGATGAGTGCGTAAGATAATAGAGAAAGGAAAAGTAAAAAAATAAGGGGTTGGTGCACATGGTCTCCTATGGAGGAGGCCCACGTGGCATCTATCACACGAAGTTTGTGATCCCAATCCGACGGTCCAATTGGCTTGCCATAATCTGGTGGAAAAGTTAAGGAGGCAGAGACGAAGAAACCAGATAAAATCATATTGACTGAGTTCGTAGAGAGAGAGAGAGAGAGAGAGAGAGAGAGGGAGAGAGAGAGAGTTAAGAAGAAGAGGGAGGAGGAGGAGGAGGAGGAGGAGAGAGAGAGAAAGAGATGGCGCTAAAGGTACCGGCGCTTCCGTTGACGTTTGTGGTACACACGCTCGGAATCGTGGGCTTGGTTTTGGTGTTGGTTTGGAACATTCATTTCAGAGGCGGCTTGGCATGGGAAGCTGCCAACAAGAACCTCATCTTCAACGTACGTCTCTCTCTCTCCATTTCTGGGTTTTCTTAGGTGTAGAAATAACTTCTTAATTTGTATTGATTTTCTCTATGTGCGCCTTAATTTGACTCTATAGTTATCTGGTTCTCAAATCTCGATTGATATACCGTCTTTTGTAGCGTCAATAACAGTTCTCTAAATTTTGCGTACGTGTTTCTCTGAAACAATTTAGATAGTTATGAAAGATAGAAGGGTTTGTGCATGTCCTTAATTATATAGCATATGGCTTGGTTCTCTTCTTATCGATATGGAATTGGATACCATTCTTTTTTTTCCTTTTGTTTCCTTTTCTATTCCTCACAACCGGTATTGGCGCTGCTCCCCGATAATTTTAAGCAATTGAATACCCACCCCACCTTCTTTGACTGCTTTTTCTTTCTTTTCTTTTTTTATATTTTGAGAAACGGCAAGAGAGTCTTCAAGGCTTTCTATACGTTTTCTGTCGTCTCATGTTTTTAATATAATATTTTATAATATTAATTCGAGAATAAGGTAATACATAATTCATAAATGTCTCATTTCGAGGAAGTTTTTTAACATTTCTTTTATATTTTTCATTGGTTAAAGTTGGGAGTTAAAAAACACTAAGGAGAAGAGTTTAGTGAAATGCTAATTAAGTTTAGTGGCAGTGTAGGACATGATTAAAGTGCAACTCTTTCTACATGTCGATCTTAATGTTGGTTGTAGTTGTAGAAACAGCTAAGCACCTTGCACAAGTTCACCTACCATTCTTACCAAAAATATGTCATGCATGGACTCGACACAGTGCTACTTTCCAATATGATTATCTTTTTCGAGTAGTTCATGTTTATATGCTATCAATCACGATATGAGTTGCATCAACAACAGTCTTATCCTATTAAATGAGATTCATTAAATAAATTCTTCGTGCTTTTGCGCTAGATTGTGAGCAAAATCTTCCGTTCACTCTAAGTACTCCAAGTATTTTTCCAAATTCTTTTAGGCCTTTCTCAGCCCTTTTACCTTAAGCATTTGTCTCAAAACCACGATACGAATTATTTTTGAAATTTGATGAGAAAACTATTTAACTTTAGGGTTTTTAGGGTAAATCATGAGAACATGTATATGGCACCTAGCTTCCATAAAATGGTTGGTGCTTGGAATTAATGGTCTAGAAATTAATAAATGTCGTGTGGACATTCTGTGGACACTCACATACTTATCAAATTTGGTGTGATATAGAGCTCAAATAATTCACGTGTCTATCTGCTTCTGGAAATATCTAAATCTTCATATCATTGGTACACGTAATTACGTATGTAACCCCCAATCTTGGATTTATCCGCAGCTTTTGACACTGGACAGTGGACACTCTTGTCTTTTTCTATTTCAATTTCATTGTGCATAAAGAATTAAAATCTTTTATTATAATTAGTTTTGGAAATAATAGTATTATTCACACACTTTTTACTTTGGACATTATGTTAATATCTATTTTTTATTTTTTCAATACATTCGATTCAATAGTCGAAAATTAGAAGAGTGGAGGGTAAAAAGTGTTGTGTCTAGCGCCACCCATAAAGAATTGTGTTTTATTCTTAGGTTAGATGTCACTTAGGAGAAATTTTTGATTGTGACGGGAATACAGATATCCCAACATTTGTATAATGACACATGATGTACCATCTCGTGTGCCTGTTACATTGAAAAATCTATCGTCACTTGGGCAGCCTGGGAGTAATGAAATAAGTCACGTGATTTGCCTCTATACGACTGGTTTTCTTCCATACAATTATTTATTTCTGGATTTACTTCATTGGATATTCGCAGGACAAAACTATAAGTTTAGGGTTTGGTGGGTCCGTTGGGTTTGGTGTGGCCATGATCGATGGTAAACAGTCTAAGTTTTGGAATAACCAACGGCCCAATACTATGGCAAAAGAAAGAAAAAATTGAATGGGCCAAAGCCCAAATTTTATTTGTTGGGTATTCGTGATGGTGAAATGATAATATTTTCTTGTATTTTCTGGTGCAGCTCCATCCTGTTCTCATGTTCCTTGGCCTAATTTTCTTGGGAGGAGAAGGTAATAAAATACTATGTGATTTTTTTACAAAATATGTTCGCAGCTTGACGATAGATCTTGCTGTAAATTTTACGTACTGAGTTTTTCACTTGGTCTGACTGTCGAACCTTCATTCGTAAAACCAAAAATTGCAGCCATTGTTAGTTACAAAGCACTGCCTTTCAGGAAAGAGGTGAAGAAAGTGATACACTTGGTTCTTCATGCCCTCGCGTTAGGTCTTGGGATCATTGGTATTTATCTTGCATTCAAGAACCATAACGAGAGTGGAATTGCCAATCTGTACAGTTTGCACTCTTGGATTGGAATCGGGGTCATTTGTCTCTATGGAATTCAGGTACGTAATCCCTAACCCCAACTACGAGGCTCACTTTCGACAATTGTCCACGCTCGTGTGAGTGGTTTTAGTCGTTAATGCAAGCATGTGAATCCTATTGAACTACGAGGCTCACTTTCGACAATTGTCCACGCTCGTGTGAGTGGTTTTAGTCGTTAATGCAAGCATGTGAATCCTATTGAACGATTCACATGCATAACGACTGATAGTCACCCACATGCGCTAACAGTTATGCTTAGACTTTAACTTGTTATTCTCTTCTCCTAATCATCTAAAATTGGACATTTTTATCCGAATATGCAGTGGATATATGGGTTTGTGACCTTCTTCTACCCCGGAGGAAGTCCTGCACTGAGGAGCGAGTCTATCCCATGGCATGTGGTGTTTGGAATCACCGTATACTTACTAGCTGTTGGCAATGCTTCATTAGGGTTCTTAGAGAAGGTCACATTCCTCGAGAACTCGGGACTCGATAAATTTGGGACGGAGGCCTTTCTCGTCAACTTCACCGCAATCATCACAGTACTGTTCGGAGTCTTCGTTATATTCTCAGTACTTTCTGAAGCTCCTACTGTAGAAGATGACAACAGCTATTCTGCTATTTGATGATACAAGGACTGTAGCATGTGCATGGCAGCATGGGGCTTTAATCATTTTACGTGTATCTATTTATCTATACATAATAAGACTTGCGACCACTTTTTTTATCCTTAATTATTGGCATGCCCTTCTATTTATTTATTTTTATTAATTAAGAAGAGGTGGGGTGGTGTAATTTATGTGGATATAATGACAAGATTTCGAGCAATCTTAAAATTCATGTTGCATTTTATTACTTGACCATGAGCATAATAATACCATAATTATGTATTTTAATTTGTTGGGTGGATTATGGAAGACCAACGATTTTATATATATATATATATATATATATATATATATATATATATATATGGTGGCAAGGTAGCTCACCATTCTCACAATCAAGCAACAAGAGAGCAACTTACACTGATCAAGTGTTTAGAGAAGAGTATCAAATCTTATTACCACTTGGATTCATCAAAGGGAGTCCGGATGGCTCAAGGTATTTCTTCTGCTTTCTTAAATTTCTTAAATTTAGTTTTCAAGATCATTTTTTACTCTTGAAAAACAATTTAGTCAGGAAGGAAGGCATTAGATACGACACACAAATTGTTAATATATTTCAACACTGAAAGATGGATAATAGAGATACTTTGGATGCGGTCCCTAGCCACTATTGTTATATGGTTGAAACGTTATTGGTTTTCAGTTTTATATCAAAGTCTCTGACATTAATACATTTATGTATAACCGTATCGGTTATAGTGTATTGGACATATTAATCTGTCACACATTTAATTGTTTAAATTTTTCTTCTTCTTCAGAGCTTTTACAAAAGAAGAAGGAAGATACTCTATCCTTCATAAAAACATGGGAGGAGAAACAAAAAACCAAAGTTGATAACAAGTATTAGCTCTCTGCTTTTTCATTTCTCATCTAATTAATCTGGATTAAGTCAAACAATATACTTATATAAGATGATTATACAATTATTTGAGATAGTATATAATTAAGTTGCTGAATTACTAAATAAACTATTGGTGATGAATAGAGCTAACAAAAGGCTGGCCATCAATGAGGAGAGAAAGAACGCAGATCAAATAGACCTGGAGGCAGAAGAGAAGAAGATTGAGGTAGTTTTTGTATTTATTTAGTTCGATCCCGTTCGAAAGTGATTCTAGGAGGGCCGGAATTTCTTATGAGGATAACCACTTGAAAAGTGTTTTTCATAAACTTAGTTAACGAAACACCTCCAAACGAGCGTTTAGATGTTTTCTTTTCTTAGTTTATCATTAATCGTTGTTAACTATGAGCTTGTGCTTGCATGATGGAGCAGACAAAAGTTGAGAAGCATAGACACAGGGAACTGGAAAAGCTGAAGAACAAAGAAGCTCACTCCGCGAAGATCATAGAAGACAGTAAGGTCAGAATTGAAGCAAAACGCAATAAAGGACATCTCAATGTTGAAAAGAAGGCTGACAAATTTCGTAACGCCAATACTTTGCCAACCAAGTGCTTTGGCATGTGCGTGGACGAATAAAGATTTCGCGTTTTCTCTTTCTCTACATGCATGTTTATTACTGTTAGTTGATTAGCAATTAAAAAATTATAAATAAATTGAGGCATACAGGGATTTACCTCACTTGAGAAGTTGAGTGTGGGATTATACAAATAATTATACTATTTTAAATATAAATAACATTAATTTGTTTTCAATCTATGTAATCGGTTTTCCATAAACTAATAGAACCAATGAAATTAAGCTACGTAAGCATTCAGAGGGACAGCACACGACTACGACATGTAGTCTTCTAATGTACAGCTCCGGACTCCAGAACAGACTACAGAGATCGACAAATTTATTTCTAGTGGAACAAGTGTTTGTTTCTGATGTCAATACGTCAACAGAAGGGTGTGGCAGTTGGTGCCTTAACGTTTTCCAACTACCAATAAGGATTGAGATTCGCTGAATCTTTTTGTTTTCAGTATGCAAATTGAGAAATTTGGATCACTAAATTTCAATTATACAGCATCCCATTCCCATTTCATTGGTCCACCTCACAAAAACTTAAAAACTTGAACAATTTGAATCTCTTTCTCTTTCTTTTGAATGGTCCGAATCTCTTGATCCACATACTCCAAACATAGAGATATAGAGTGAATCTCATTCCTGCCAACAAGACTTTGCTTTCTCTTTTGCCGAGTTGTGTTTGGAACTCAAAAAAATTTTGTGGCAAAAAAAAGTAGAGAATTTTAATGAAAAGCTTGTGGTACTGTTCACTTTAACGAATAACCATTTTTTTACACTAAAAAGTCAAACTTGGTATTATTCACTTTACCCTTTATTTTGTTATTATCATTAAAACTCAAAGTTTTCAAGTTTTTTTCATTAGTTTTCCTAAAAAAGTATTAAGCTTATAATTTGGCCTATTTACTGCCTTAATGGATAAGCTCAACTCATTTTCTAAAGGCAAATCAAACAATTGATGATTATAGTGCATAATTGACTTATGAACGTCGCAATAACATCTAGTTGCATAAATGTTGGTCTCGGTTTCTTAGGGTTAAATAGTTGTTTATCATTTCCAATAGTTGTCAATACAACTGTAGGGATTCGCCCTAGGCCAACCTCTCTGGTCCCTTGGCCTTTGCCGTAACTTACAAGTTAGAAGTAAACTACAAACCACCCAAGGCAAAGCCATTTGTTGTAGTTTGTTTTGTCACGAGTTGTCCAGGTCCTTATGCAAATATGGAAGCTCATCATTATATTGAATTGTCGAATTCAAACGGAAAGTTATTTACTCGTAAAAACAGTTACAAGTTACACTATTCGTCATTTACTCATCTAACTTAATCTATTTTAACATCATGCATTATTGGGTGAATTTTGTTTCCATTTTTGGACAAAGGTCATAATCGTTCAATTCCTTCTAGACCAAAATGACTATTAAATTAAGTTAAATTAAATTATTTAGGAGTCACTTAACTTATATAAAACGTTTACAATTCTTGTATACATGAACTACAATAATCATATGCACGCAATGTTTAAGCAACAATTTGATTTGGATTTTTGACAATAAAACACACTACGTACCTTGTTACTCCGGCAAAAGTATAACAATGCTTAGGAAAAGCTAAGCACCAGCAATAGCTTTCTCCTTGATAATAACATCCATTTTGTTTTATTGTTTTCACAAGTTAATCTATTTCTCCATCGTGTGGATTAAACTTGTTAAATTATTAATTTTTCGATTCATGTGATAATCACATCGGCACTTAGTGTTACTAATTTAGAATAAGTATGAAAAGAAATGAAATCATTCAAAATCTTGATTTCTTTGTGCTTACAAACACCAAATCAATCAAAATTAAGAATGAGATCAGCTAAGAGAGTAGTTAATTCAACTTACATTCCTTAGTTTCCATATACCTAACTTTTCAAATTCTCTTGTTATTTCATGTTTGATAAAGTAATATCTCACACGTGTTATAATATATATGAACGAAATGAGGAAATGACTATTACTTTGTTATCTTACTAAAAAAAAATATATGCCAACTCATAATAGCCACTTGTACCTACCATCCAACTAAGCTTGTATGAGCTAGTATGAGCTAATGTGCTTTGAAATATCAGTTACCTTACTCCAACCATACAACATATACAATCCCAACTCTCTCTCTCCTTCTCTCTCACCCCCTCCGTCGCTTCTATTATCTTCTCACTCTAAAGAATACAGTGAACTTCCCTTTGAAAACTTCGAGGTTTCTTCCACCTTCGAACCAACTTTAGCAATCAACATGGCAGAGGCACTCTCTCTCTCCCCCCCTCCGTTGCTTCTATAATCTTCTCACTGTAAAGACTACAGTGAACTTCCCTTTGAAAACTTCGAGGTTTCTTCCACTTTCGAACCAACTTTAGCAATCAACATGGCAGAGGCAGAGGAACCCAAGAAGCTAGAATCTGAGTCACCCTCGGATCCTCCACCCGCTCCGATTACGGCTCCGGCGGAGAAAGAGAAGCCGCTTGTGGAAGCTCCAAAAGACCCTGTGTCCCACAAGGACAAATCTGAAATTCCACCACCTCCTCCTCCTGAAAGCAAGGCTGAGCTTGATGAGTCCAAAGCCCTTGCTACTGTTGTTGACAGTATATTTCTCTCTCCTCTCTCTCTCTCTCTCTCTGAATCTTTTCCACTTTATTATGTTTTCTTGTTGTTTTGTTGAAGTTGATAACTTAATCTGTTTGGTAGGTGAGAAAAAGAAAATTTCAGACTATTAATATGAGTTGGGATTGCTATATGCATGCTAGTGATCATGTGTCTGTTTGTAGTTTTTAGAATCTATTTGTCTTTTTTTTCCTTTTAATGTAATTTTTCCCATGGTTGCTGACTAATTATTATTGGTTTGATTCTGCCCTGCTTCTAGTCTTGCTTTGGTTTCTCTTATTGTTCTGAATTTCTTTCTCTTTTCCCATAATTTTTCCCTGTATTTTTGTTGTAAACATCTTTTCGTTTCTATGAAATTCTCTTTGATAATCTTTTTTTTTTTTGTCAACCTGGGTCAGAATTATATTTCATATTCAGGAGTTTCATTAGATTCCAACATCTAATTGCTATGTGTTGGTTTGTCGTCGATATTTAATTTTGATTAGTTAAGCAATTGAAATTTGATTTATGATCATTTAAACAAATTGCTTTTGATTATTTCAACTGCTGTTCTGGGACTCTCGCTTCCTTAACTTATTAATTTAGCTACAAACTTACAAAATTTCCTTCTAAAATAAAAACGAAATGTTCATCAAAAGGTGTCATAAAAATCTCAACGTAAGAAAGCTCCATACTTCCATTAGATCGACCAAACTTGCCGTTGCTTTTACTTGTTATGTTCTATCCTTTGCATGTCATGTTTTGAAAGTTGCATTTTCCTTCTTCTCCCACAGAGCCTTCGGAACCTATTGCCGAAGAGAAAAGTAAGGAGGGTTCCATCAATCGCGGTGAGTGTTTAGGGTTTGATCATGAGGTCCGTTGATTCCTGCTTGTTTGTACGCATTATAATCAACTAGGTTAAACTTATCCTCCTATCATCGTTTTCTTGTTCAGATGCTGTGCTAGCAAAAGTTGCAACAGAGAAAAGGCTGTCACTTATCAGAGCATGGGAAGAAAGTGAGAAATCAAGGGCACAGAATAAGTAAGAGATTTCTTCAGTATTGAGCCTAATTGAGTAATCATGGTGTCTGATATGTTTCTTGACAAGACGACATTCTATTCTAAACTACTATTATTTACGGGGAAGGGCATTTGGAGGTGGGGGCAATGGGGTAGGCACAGTGCCCTGGTAACCTAACCGACACCTGCATGGTGTTTCATACGTTGATAAAGAATCAAGTTTTTTTTTTTTTTTTTTTATATATCATTTGATATACTGAACTGAAAGTGTATGTGCTGGCTAACAGAGCTCAGAAGAAATTATCTGCCATCGGTTCATGGGAAAACACCAGGAAGGCAATTGTGGAGGCTGAGCTGAAAAAGATTGAGGTAACAATTTATGCGCATTTCTTCGTATGATCTGCTTGGATTCCTAGACGCAAAGGTCTTGTCTTTTACTCTCTGTTTGTTTCCTGTTCCGACATTTTCACTTTGTGCATGAGCAGGAAAAATTGGAGAAGCAAAAGGCTGAGTACATGGAACAGATGAAGAACAAGATTGCTTTAATCCACAAGGCTGCAGAAGAAAAGAGGGCGGTGGTTGAAGCCAAGCGCGGGGAAGATCTTCTCAAGGCGGAGGAAGCTGCTGCAAAATACCGTGCCACAGGGAAAACTCCTAAGAAGCTCCTCGGTTGCTTTTAAGCTAAACTTAATATTAAGGTACGATTGAGTATTTGGTTGGTTTGGAGTACATTTGTTTTTTTAGATGTGTTTGTTTCTTCTTCACATAATGGGGTCATTGTTACTTATTGTGTGTGTGTGTGTGTGTGTGTTTGTAAAAACAACTTCTGTTTCCTTATATTTTTGGTTTAAAGAACAATTTGTGCAGGAGAAAACCAAAAAGGAGCGAGCAATTTTGTGTTTCTACATATCTGCTCAATGATAGAAAAAGCCTAGCCTGTACAAACGATGTGACGATGGTAGTATAATAGTATAATAGTATCACAACCCTATCATGCACTGTCATGTGTTTTAATTTTTCAATACGAAAGTGCATAATTGGTTTGAAATACGAGACATCTCAATTGTAGTATGTTATCTCGGTGGGCGTTTTCTAATAATAAAGGTGATTGATAAGTGTTGGTAAGTGTAATCATGATGAGGCATTCCGCAACATTTGATTGTTAATATTTCATAAATTTGAGAATCATGAATGTTCAAATGTGGAATCTTGATGACAATTATTGTTCATGTGATACGCATGCATGTAACTTCAAATTTCTTCTTTTCCATTGGAAAAGGAAGTGGGGAAACGAAAAGAATATCTCCGTAGCTTCCAATTCCATGACCCCCAAGGAATAACTTGATGTCCAAGTTATTTCTTTCCATTGCCTTCCCCTCTCATCCCTCTATAAGTAAAATACCCTAACTTCCTTCCCCTACTAGCTAGATATGGTAAAGCTAACAATTGTTGGAAGGGTCAGTGATGGACTTTGTCTTGCCAAAGGACCGTCTTATATGAATGAAGAGCACGAAAACTCTTCGTTTTACAAGCAACAAGGAGAGTTCATATTCAAAGAAATCTCCAGAGGAGCCTTGCCTCCTTCCAGGATGACCATTCATGTCGATCATCACTGCTTCAAGTATCCTTCTTCTTCTTCTTCTCTGTTTTTCAGTTTTCTTTCTTTTTCCATTTTTGAATAGACTTCATCACCACCAGGTGTTTTGTTCACTTAATCTTTGCTAAAATGTAGTTACTTGGTGGAGAAGGGAATTGCATTCATCGCGTTGTGCGAATCTTCGTATCCAAGAAAACTAGCTTTCCATTACCTTCAAGATTTGCAAAAGGAATTTGAAAAGTTCGACAGTAACCTCATTAACAAAATCACAAGACCATACTCCTTCGTCAAATTCGGTAATTCTCATCACCTCGTTATAGAATTCGATATCAACCAATCTCTAATAACTAGAAGGCAGAACAAATTATAATTTCGTCATTAATCCCACCCCAAATAAGTTCTGTCACAGATGGTGTCATTGGGAAAATTAGAAAACAATACATTGATACAAGAACACAGGTTAATCTGTCAAAGCTTAATGCTAACCGGAAACATGATTTAGACATTGCTACTGAAAATCTTTCAGAAATCATAGAGAGACGGAGACATTCAGGTAAAATTACGCTTCATATTTATCGCTGCATTCATCATTAAGGTGTCATGGACAAATCATTTGCTTCCCTCTTTTGTTCCAAATTCTTGAATTTACAGATCTATTGGAAAGACCATTGCTTCCTCCTCCTCCTCAAGCTGTTTCGTCTATTTGGTGTTCACCGCTCCTCGAGGTACATTTTAACATTTACTCGAAACTCATACTTAATGGAAGTTTATGTTCTAAACGAATTAATTTCTTTGCATCATTGATCCAATGTTAATTTTTCTGAGCAGGTTATTGCGTTGAAATGGACACCTATTACCTTGATAATTGCTGTTGCCACTGCTGTTCTTTGGGTCTCCATAATCCATGCAGACAACAATTTCATGGTTCTAAACTAATTGGGGTTATCAGGAACGGATTAAGAAATTTCTAATTCATCTCGTTGAGTTGCACCGATTTGTTATTCGATCTCACTCATGAAGGTTATGGTTTTTTTTTTGTTGCCAAGATACACCAGTTTAGAAAGAAGAAAATAATCAAATTCTGTTCATGTTCAATTAATTCCATATGTTGAATCAGATAATCAAATTATGTAAATCCAAATGCAATTCTTTCACTGTATTTCCTTGGAAATAGACGTTCTCCCTACATTCACAAAGCAGGAAGCTTACTTGGCTTGGGGTCACCCATTTTTATTTATAAAAATACATTGCATCATTCTGCAAGTTGAAATCACTACACAAATCTACAAAATCAACAAACGCTGGTCCTGAAATCTGTTCCTCAAACTTATACTGCGAATTGATCATCTCCAAACCCGAACCATGATGATGGCTTATCCCATGATGAAAACCACTGCCAAATGTTCCCTCATTGTTCAACTCAAAACCATGTCCTAGATCATGATCTGCTTGCAGGTTATTTGAAGTGGTACTATGATCAAATCCTTCCCTCGAAACCCCAGTATCACTGATGTTGTTTGCAAAGCTCCCGCCATGAACATGGTCCAAGGAGAGCCACTCGGCAAACATAATCTTTGGTAAAGGGCTTAAGTGACAGTTCTGATCTTTGGATAAGTCATCCAATGGCGGCGGTTTTTGCAATGATTCATAACTGGGATTGATGCCGGTTGTTGACTTTTGGGGAGATGGTGAACACTCCAAGATTTCTGAGCTTGAAGTGCTTGTGTACTGGGATTTTCTTGGACCTTCCATTGTTTCGTCAGCTTTGGTCACTTTCTTCTTCAAATAAGAATGCCAATAGTTTTTTATCTCATTGTCTGTCCTTCCCGGCAAATGCTGTGCAATTTGAGACCACCTGAGGTCATAGAAAAAAAAAAGAGTTAATGGAGTTATTTGCCTTAATCAGTGATATTACAAGAAGAGTGCACGGTTAATATCTGAGACGAGCAGTGTGTCATGATTTCAGAAAGAAGGATCAACAATTCACTATTAATTAACACCGTTTATCCCCAACGGATTTGGATCCTCTCCTGAGCAGGAGATCAGGATCCTCGGGATCAAACAACATGGAGCGTTGGATTTTGATCTAACGGCTATAATTATTATAATTTTTAGAGGGATCCTCTGTTTGTAGCCGTTAGATCAAAATCCAACGGTCCATATTGTTTGATCCCGAGGATCCTGATCTCCTGCTCAGGAGAGGATCCAAATCCATCCCCAACTTAGGCTTAACCACTTAAAGCACAACACGCGAAAGGTTTTATCATAAACAATCTTGGAACAATTAGTAATTTAGTATAGTAGAACCATTCATCATGTATTAAATTATGGAGGGTCAGGATTGATGGTCAAAGCAATGTATCTTGTTCTCTTACTTGTTGCCTAACATGTGATGAAGGGTCAGGATTGTCTCCTCCTCTTGTTTGCTAAATGTCCCTCTCTTTAACCCTGGCCTTAAGTAATTTATCCACCTTAATCTGCAGCTTTTTCCATTCCTCTGCAAGTCTGCATTTAATATATTATAATTTATAAATACAGTTAGTCAAATTGAGAAAGATGCTTAAGCCTATCGTAAAGGAAAGTCACCATCAATCTCTTTTACTAATAGAATAATATTAGTAAAAAAATTAATATTATATCTCAAAGTTTACCCAAGATTAAATAAATAAATTACGAGGAAGTCTCGAACCGTTTGCAAGAGCGTAGACTTACTGTCTAACTGACTTAACACGCATATGTCAATTAACAGTAACCAAAGAGCTAGAAATTCTTGATTATAGTATTCATCTAATTTCCTCGTCATTTTTTTTTTCAAAAAATCTCAAACGTTAGACCAATTTGCCAATAAAAGAGTACTCATTTGGGTTATACAAGTACATCTATGAAAATATATAGTTATGATGCATTCATAAACTAATACCATGCTGGGTTGATTTAGGGGTGTGGCTGGAAAAACAAAACTGGAAATGGAAAACTCACCGGCGTTTATCGGGACGGAGCTCCAGCAGCCGTGGCCGTGTTTGAGGATGTAGTTTCGAAGCCTTAGGTCTTCTTCTGGTGACCACAATCCCTTTCTGTGTTTTGCCTTCGGCTTATCTGATGGCCTGCACCCCATGTTTCCACCAAGAACAAACTTGCAGCTTGGAGTTGGGCTGCAGAGCAATGAATGAACAGCTGGCCTCAATTTTGCTCTGGTACTTAAAGCAATGATTAGTTGAAGTCTGCTCTTTAAAACGAATTAACAAAGCATCAACCTTTTTAGTCATTTGTTTATATATTTCAAATAATAATTAAAAAAAAAAGTAAAATGAATAGTACTAGAATTGACTTTTTAGCGTAAAAATGTGATTTTTCGTTAAAGTGAACAATATCGGAAGTTTTTTGTTAAAGATCCCTATTGTATATGTTCATATTCCACCATGAGGTCACATGAAGTTTCTAGGGTTTTAAGAAGTCGTTAATTGCTGTCTGGGGATACAATTTGTAAACCTAAACCTATGCAATTAACTTTAGGAAAAATTAGTATCCGGTCCCTAGTTATTAATGTTCATCATCTTATTAGTTTTCAAATTTTGATTGAAGTCTAGCATTAATGTAATAATAAACTTACATATTTATAACATATTTTTAAAATAAAAATTAGTAATTGATTCGGGATTTTAATAATCACACCTCTATTGAACTCCTAATTAATTTTCAATTCAAACATTTCTCAAATAAAAAATAAATAAATTAGAATAAGTTTGTACCCATTAGTTTTTTTATAAAAAGATTCTTAATTTTTTAATCTTAAATGTACCTATTCTTAAATATACTAATTTGTTATATGCATACTGTACCATTTTTTCAATATAAAATGTACCCAATTTTTTAATATAAAATCCATTCAAAAATTTTTAATCCATTTTTAAACTTATATGGATACATTCTTTTTCGTTGATTTGAGAATGTATCTATATCAAGTTTAATCAAAGAAATTTTCTAATGTTATTAAGCCTATTTTTTGTTTTCTGTGTTTTGAAGAATGTACCCATGTTTTGGTACAATCATTTTTTTTTGTTAATTTTGATGAATGTACCCATATTTATACACACACAATATAATAGAGAGTATAATTTATATTTTATTATTTTTAATCTCACAAATGATGGGTTATATTTAAAATCTCATTAATATAAACAAATACAAATTTCAAATTTTAATTTTTAGTTCAAAACATATAATAACTTACATTATTACATTAATGTTAGAGACTTCGATAAAAAACTAAAAACAGAGAATGGTTCAGTTAAAGAATATTGATAGTTAGGGACCGTATCTAAAATGTCTCTTAACTTTAAATACCTAATTTAAAGATATTAATTAATCTCGTAGCTTTTTCTTTTAGAGGGATAACTTGCTGCCTAAAAACGACCCTTTAGTATGAAAGCATAGAGATTGATTCAAGTTGGCTTTGGTTTTGACTGAAGTTGGTAAAAACACGAACATTCTTTAGCTTTTCTCGATCGTACATTCCTTTTTTTATAACAGATTAGAATACATATTCTCTCGTGTTTTACTCATTAAAACTAAGTCGATGGATTTGTGTAGGTCAATGTCCTTTTCTTGTGACCGTTGCATCATATGGCTTATGAGAGCTCTCTATGTTGAAGTTAAAAATGCACAAGAAAACTTGACCAAAAAAAAAAAAAAAAAACACAAGAAAACGACCAACTTGCTTGATGTCATAGAATACTCGAATCACGCTAATTAAAGCTATATATAAACAATGTCCACTTGATAGGTGCTTCATTTTTTAATATTTTTATGTTAATTATAGATTTTATTACTGATTCTTAACTTCATCTAAGGTGTGCACTTAGAACGTTTTTGGTAATAATCGACTTTTCAGAGGAGTTTTTCTGCAAGGCCAATTGGAGAAGGAATCTAAGAGGTTGAAGATCATTGTGAACAAATTTCATAATTTTCCCTGAAGCCATTCATTCAAGTTTTGTAAATCAATCCTGCAAAAATTGCATCCCGTCAAAACTGTGCAGCTGTGGGAGAATGAAGGTTTGATGTCATTCCTGATTTTTCTAGTAACATGTCATATTCATGGAAAGCTAAGACATAAAGCTACGTTTTTCGTAGTTTTATAGAATTTTCCAAATGCTGAATCGAGATAAAATCCGGGGTGCAAAGTAAATGGTGGTTTCACAAGTAAAAAATGATTCTTTTCTAGTTCGTGTCATTAATTACTTAAGGACTTTATTTCATTTTAGGCTAATTTTATAAAAAAAATTAGGATTTTTCTAATATAAAAAGGGCGTCTTTTTCTACATATCATATATCGTCATATCATAATACACCACCAACTTAAAATCATTGATATAAATGATAAAGTTTATGTCCTGAAGATAATTATTTTGATAACAAAAATAGCAAATTGATACTATTGATAATCTAAATCTACTGATAAAATTGTTTTCATTATTAAGCAAGGTTATCATACCATTGGGGGAAGGGGAACTAGGTGACATGCATTAAATCATTATTTTAACCACCTCTATGTTGTCTCTAACCTACCGACAATTTTTTTCCCTTGAAAAGGAAATTTGTTAAAGGGGTTCGTTTTGAATATATTTTAATTAATCACAAATCGATTCTTTTGAAAGACTGAAACCTCATCGATTGGAATTGGTAACAGAAAGAAATGCAATTGGGACGAATGGACAACGGATACAAAAATCCAATGCCAGACGGTATTTGATCTTGGATTATTCGATATATCCTTTTGTCCCACTTGTTATCATCAACCAAAGAATTTATCACATGAAAAGAAGAAAACAACAATGATCATGCAATTATTCAACAATAATTAATTGTTTTGAACTTGTGATTAAGAATGGGAAAAAAATGGAGATTTCACTGCAAAATTAACTTGTAATATTGAGCATAATCAAACCTACTTATAAGTTTATGCAAGGTCTTTACTCCCGTCAATGAGAGGCTCGTACTCAACAACACGCCTCTTCACGTGTAAAACACAAACAAGATGATGTGGAACATATGTAGCCGTTGCTCGGATATCATGAAGAAAGTTGGGGTTCCACGGTTCTACCATAAATTCAATTAGCAATATAGAGAATAGCGCAATTTACTTATAAGGTTATGTCAAATCCCTTTTCCAACAATGTGAGATTCATAAAACCAATTGACAATATAAGATTCTTAAAACCAATTCAATTCACTTTACGAAGAACAGGAATACATAATAATTGAGTGTATATTTAAATAAAATAATTTAGTTTTAAACAATGATAGTAATATCGTTTTGTTATAAAAAAAAAAGTAAATAAAAAGAAATATATAGTACGCATGGCTCTATTTCCTTGGAGATACACTTAAGAAAATAATATCGTTTTGCCAACCCCAACAACCCCATTTGTCAATCGATATTCTACTTATCGCACAAAGATTTTTAATTGTAAATCTCCTATAAGGAGATGTTGAATATTATTATTTATGGGTTGTTTTATATTTTAAAGGCTTTTCTTGTGTGTCGTTATCTCTCTTATGCATCAAAGTTGATTTTGTGAAATTAGACACATTATGTAAATAAATGGTTGTTGTTGATGATTTGGTTCGTTTGAGTTTGTCATGCAGTTTGTGCAGTCTTTTTTTAGCAAGCTCCTGTTTTAGGTTGGCTGCTAGTTAGATATAATTTGGGTCTCATGGCCATATCTTTCAGCATTTTTCAGACTTATGCCCCATTTTCAACTAAAAACTTTGAAGAATTCTAATTTACGTGTCAAAAACTGAAATGGTTGGTTTTAGTTTTCTTTCTCAGCATCTTTTCCATTTGCACCTAATTTTCCGCATATATACTCTCTGAGACGAAATAAAATCACCAGCTATTGACCTCCAATATTTTTGTAACCTAATTTCTAGTGGATCATCAAGTTGGAACTCCTTAAACACATCCACATTGCAAGGAAATGTTCGATCAGTCTTTTGCTCTATAGTCAAGTCAAACATAATTCGTCACCATCTTTCAATCTCAATATGTATGCTCCTACTTGTGATTAAGATGAAATTCGATTGGAGTGTGACCCTTTATGCAGTTCTGAAATATATTTTGAGCATATTAAGTACTTCGGTTGGGGGCAATTTTTGTAACTCCAAAAAAAATAAATGAAATCGAGGATTGAAATGTGTTTAACTGTTCGTCATTTCCTGTTTGTCAATCATTTGCATAATTTTTTTTTTTTAAATCAAGCAAAATGTCGTGATGATTCAAGCTTTTCTTGTAATTACAATACCAATATCTGTCGAATACTGACTTCATCCAAAGACGCCATCTGCTCCAATAAAACTGCTTCATATTTTTATTTTTTCCAAAGTCGCCAAAAATAAATATCAGCAGAGCCTGCAATTCTAGATTTCAAATTAATATTAATGCAACATGGGTCAACATACCATGAATAAAGTTAGGATTCCACCATAAAATAAATTTGCAATATGATGAGTAACTAAACCTCATAAAAGATTTATTCTTTCACCGATATTGGACTTTTTTATTTACATATCCTCACGCTATATATAAGCTACGTACTTCTGCTTTAAGTAGATTGTCTTCTTCTCCTTGTCTTAAAAATGGGTTGAGTTAAATTAAAATGACCCAAAAAGTAAGCAATTTAACTGTAAATTTATGGCCAGCATTGATAATTTCATGATATGTTCCTTTTTTAAAAGCTTAATCATATGATTGGTATTAATTAATCTGGACTATCGTTTTATACCTCATCGCCTATATTTTATATTTACAGGGAGATAAAAAGACAACGTTTTCAGGTTTGTCCGTTCTTTGTTTTTCTTGGTAGCTATTCGTTTTGAAATTAGGATTACATCATTATAACGGAATCATGACACTGTTGATTATTCAAGTAATTAGTCGTGAATCATGTGTTTCTTAGAAAGATTCTACGTGATGTGGTACAAACCAATATGCACAGAAAAATAATTACATCCATTAGTTCATATTTTATAACATTAACTAACTCATTAGGATATCTCCAACGACGACTTACAGGAGTTACAACATGAGATGAGACAAATGCAACAGCTATTTATGATACCATTACCATTATTTAATCACATTATCAGTCTTTTAATAATTAATTAGATGGTATTATAATACTAATAACAACAGCTTTACACAACAAAAACCAATTAGCCAAGCTAGGGTTCCTAGACCTCAGGAATTAACCTCGTGCCTGCAAATTAGACATTGTCAAAATCAGAAGCCAAAAGTGATTAGGTAATCTTCATATGGCGGTTAGACTGATCATTTCCTGTATGATGTGATGAGCTTGATACGCTTAGTTGTTATTGTTGTTGTATTGATCCGTTGTTATAAACTTCACTTGTCCAAAAAAGAAAAAAAAAACGTATTCCTCCAAACCCGATACTTACCTTATCTGTCAACAATCCAAAATTTGACTTCCATCAAGATGCTGTGCTGTGCCCTGTGGAGGGGGTAGCTGTACATATTAGGGTTTCCATGGTTCTGACTTTGTTATAGAACTATTTTTGTTTGGTTGTCGTGGAAGTTTTAAATTGTTAAGAGAGAACTGAATTATGACAAACATGTAGGGATGAATCAGCTGATTATCTTAAAACTAAATTGATTCCATGAATCAAGTCAAAGATTTGTGATTGGCAGGACTCGGCCAAACACCAAGTTGTCCATTAATTTTTTTTTATTACAATTCATTGGTTAATCTCGACCAATCTGCAGCTTCATATACACAAATGCAACCTTCTTTTCCTGGTTCTTCCATGTTAGAGAAAATAGGTTGTCTGTAATCAGACTCTCAAGCATGGAGGCCCGATTGAGACAAAGAAACGAACTGTAATTCCTCTTTACATAGTGTTAGAGCGCATCTACCCTTAAACGGAAAAAATCTCAAATCAAAAGAGGACTCCTAGATTCAGTGATAGAGCACCTGTACCCGTAAACATAAGAAACAAAACCCTAATTCCTCTTAATTTACAGTGTTCTTTTAGAACAAGTGAAAATGACAGAGATTAAGACAGCATTTGATCTACTAATTAAGTGTAAACTGTTACAAATCAATTGGTTCCAGGTTGCTCAATGCTTACCCTTCTGCTTACTTTCCACATTAAATAAGTTTGTTGGTTGCTTAGACAACTTATTATTCTTCAGAGGAAAACACAATAAGACAATAGGATATGACACACAAAGAATATAACACACTAATCATTGACCAAGTCCTAAACTTTGTTTTAAGGCCACATGGAAATGATGCACCCTTGGCTTGGGGGCATATTAGTCTCTTTACAATAGTTAATACTACTCTTGATCTTTTAATTAAAATCTTTAGAATTACATAGTCAATAAAGTAGATTTGCTAAGATTTGTTTTGGTTAACAATAACCAATGTGATCAAACAAAAGGATAAAGGATATAAGAAAAAAAAAACGACGACCAACGGAAACAATAGGGCGAAGGACCATGGATTCTACTAATGGAGTTTTGAACCCGGTAGGCATAGATGAAAACCCAACATCCTATCCATTAGAATATATACGTAGAATGAAAAAACAAATATGTGGATTTCACATTACAATCAGTAATCCAATTTATTACGCGTAGTTTATCTCATATTAATTTATTAGCATTATTCTCAACTTTTTAAAACATTCCAAATAACTACCTAACATTTTAAATAATTAACGGTTACGTCACCAGCATTAAGTGTCGATGTTGCCAACATTAAGCTGGCTAGTCTACTAATGTTTTGTACAAGGTCCCTAATCGTCGTCTTTGGAGCTTTAATTTCCAAAATCGACTCCTTTTAGCCAAGCCAAGTGTAAATTTGCTTGGCAAAGCTGTGTTGGTTATTAAATTTGCTTGACCAGGGTCTTGCTGCTGTTCCTTTCTTTGAACCCAAACAAAGAAGCAAAAAGGAATTAGAAGTACAGACAAAAGAAAAAGAGCTAGTGAATTAGTATGCGAGGTGTTACCAGAAATGCAAGCCATGGCTTATTCCTTAGACTTCACTCTCTCAAAACTATTGCCACAATGCGCGTTCAAACAGTTGCAGCAAATCCATGCCCTCATTGTCACAACCCCTCTACCAAAACATCCAAATTTTCTCAAAATTTCTCCGGCGGAGCACCGAGTTCGGATCCATGGAGTATCCCAATCTCATATTTTCCCAACTGGGTCATCAACTCAGTACCGATATTGTGATTCAGAACGCCATGATCAGAGGGTACGATATCAATGGGCCCTTCGAGCAATGCGTCTCAGTGTTTGATGAAATGCCTCTGAGAGGAATCAAACCCCATAACTTCACCTACCCGTATGTCTTGAACTCCCGCACTAAATTGGGTTGGTACAGAAAAGGAAAACAAGTGCATTGTCATATTGTAAAGCATGGGTTCGAGTCAAATCTAGCGGTTGCTAATGCGGTTTTCAATATGTATGTGGATTACTGTGATTCTGGCGTTGTAAATTATAGGACTTTGAATGATGCCCGCAAGGTATTCGATGATATGTGAATAGAATTGTGGAACCGCATGATTTCGCGTTATGCGAGCGTTAGTGATGTTCAGAGTGTGAGAAAGTTGTTTGATGATATGCCTGAGAAGGACGTTGTTTCGTGGAATTCTATGATTTCAGGTTATGCTGAAGTTAGGGATCTGGGTAATGCAAGAGATTTGTTTGAGAGGATGCCGAAGAAGGATGTTGTCTCGTGGACATTGATGATTGGAGTCTATGCCAATGCCGGAGACCTTATAACGGCAAGAAATTTTTTCGAGACAATGCCGTGCAAGAATGTGGTTTCTTGGAACAACATGATATCAAGTTACACCCAGCATGGACAGTATGAAAAAGCATTGGATGCTTTTGTGCAAATGCAGTCGGAAGGTGTGGTTCCGGATGGATATACATATGTTTCTGTTCTGTCAGCTTGTTCCCACCCGGGGGCCCTAGAGTTTGGAAAATGGACACACAGAGCTTATAGAGGATTGGTTTCTTTTCGGAACCATTTTGGGGACTGCCCTAATCGACATGTATGCGAAGTGCAGGGACATAAACAGAGCTTTTGCTCCTTTTATCAAGATAGGAAAGAGGGATGTATTTTGTTGGAATGCTATGATTAGATCGGTTGCTATCCACGGAAGAGCAGAAGATGCCGTCAAACTATACTCACTGATGCGGAAGGAAGGGTTGAAGCCGAACGACTTCACGTTCACAGCTACTCTCTTCGCTTGTAGCCATGGAGGCTTGGTAGAAGAAGGTGAAAGAATCTTCTATGCTATGGAGAAAGAATTTGGGATTGTACCAAAGCTTCAGCATTTTGGTTGCCTAATCGATTTGCTGAGCCGAAACGCTCAGGTGGAGGAAGCACTACGTCTGGTGAAGGAAATGCCGTATAAGCCCGACATTGCTATCTGGGGGTCCTTGCTTGGGGGTTGCAGAGAAAAAAATCACCTTAAGTTTGCAGAGGAAGTGATAGAGAAGGCTACTGACTTGGAAACGAACGAATCCGGGGTTTATGTCCTTTTGTCTAACACGCATGCCGCGGCTGGACAATGGCCAGAGGCTCAAAGTGCAAGAGGAAAAATGGAAGAAAAGAAGATTTGAAAGAAGACAGGACGTAGTCATGTTTATGCTTCTAATGGAACCCTGGACCCCGAGAACGAAAACCTCTTAAAAAAATGGAGAAGAGAAGGTAGGACAAATTAGATCCACTTCAAACCAATGTAAGCCTCAAAAGGAATAGCAATTCATTCATTTTGCCCCCAAACTTTGTGATCAATTGGGTATCGGCAATATTTTCCTGTCACACATAGACCAGGGGAACCAAGAGCACCATGCAGCATTTCGTAACATAAAGAAAAAATACACTTCTCGAACAAACAAAAAAAAAGGAAGAATTTTACTGATCAAAGACGAATTCTACAAGGGTGATTACATGCCACAAGGCTCCAACAGAATAAAACCGATAAGAATCCCGTGGGAATGCATATCCATCGCCTACCCACCATTACACGAAGTTAAGATAGTTGTTAGGTACTTCTAAGAAGTAAGCACATACATCTCCTCCTACCCATCATTGCACAAGAGAACAAGTTAACGTACAAAATCTCAAATTTTGAGAATCGGAAAACAGAACTGAGACAACATTGTATCACTCCCGTGTCTAAAGTAACTGACAGACCTTCTTGATAAGAAACAAGAACTTGCACAACATAACCACTGTTCAGACAAAGTTTCAAGAGTAACGTAAAACGCATTTAGCAAAGACAATCACTAACCAAATATAGATGGACAAATCATACCACAAGATATGCTTCGGTCATCTGTATAAACTGACGGATCTCACACTAACCAACTTAAGTTCAGTTATAAAAATAACATCTTGTCTTGAGTTCTAGCTATCCACGCAATGATATATCAAGATGTGATCTTTAGTATACTGGATAGTGATATACTTCAAAATTCCTCTCTTCATGAACTGATCATGTTAAACTGGAATCTGGAAAGCTGCTGTGGGATTGTAGATATAACAGGCCCATATCTCTGCAATTATGTGACATCATGAGTTTACAGAAAATTTTAAGATGATATTTAGAAAAAGGATGAACTTAATGAAAGGAACAAAAGGTTTAAGTTTTTCATTACAAAACTAAGAGATGGGTAACCGGGGGAAATCATAATGAAGTAATTGTACAACACTTATGAATCATCATCCTGAAAATATTCTGATGCAGCTATTGCTTTTTTAAGGCTTAGAATTCAACAAACACAAGCCAAATTCAAATATTAAGTAGGAAAGCAGAAGAACTCCATATGACGATATGATCACGATACCTGAACGTTATCATAGAGCTCAAACAATGGAACAGCAAGAAGTTTTAGGTTTTTGGGGACAGCAAAGTACTCCCTCTCAGATAAGTGAACAAGGAAAAGCTTCTTACACTCCTGCATTACCAAAATTGGGTAAATAAAAAATTAGTGTGTGGGAATGAGAGGAAGGGATATAATTATATGCAGCACAAAGAAGTCATCAACAGAAATTGTCCAGGATTTGTTTTGACAGAAATTTACCTTGGGTTTTGTTATGTGAGGAGGGCAATATGGGTACATTATGGTTTCAAAGTTTGGCCTCCACCAGATAGCCACGCACTCTCCTATCTGCAACCAGGGGACAAGCTAAGTAAAATGAGCAATGACAATATAAAACATGCCTAAAACCAGAATTTTCAAGCTCCAAGATTTCAAATAGAAGGAGCGGCATTGTGAACTTGACATGCGACAAGTTCTCATAAACCAAGGTCACTTTTATGAAATAGAACACTAAGGAAGCACCTATTAAAGGCCAATGCGTTTTTTGGTTGCCTTGAATGTCCATTCATCTTCATTAAGTTTTAACACTTGCAGTCAACTCAGTTCCAAGTTATTTTCTCATTTGTTTTCCTATAGCCCTATAAGTTTCTAACATCATTTCTCTTACACCTATAGTCAGAGAGATGGTAAATCTGAGAGTCATACCTGCCAGTCTGGTACAAGGGCAGGTGAATTAGCACCAAGCTTGCTGGTCAGCTTTCTTTTCAACCCCTCAATTTCTGTAACATAAAGAGACCCACCATGGCACCACCGCAGAGAAAAGAAAACAAAAGGGGTCAGTCTTTAATAATATCAACTCAGGTAAAAATGGATGCACCATGACAAGGATGGAATACAAGATAAGTTCTTACCATTCTCCCCTGGCTTCAGTCGTCCACCAGGAAGTTTGCAGAATGTGTTTCCAATCTGCAGGAGAAGTATGTGGGGATGATTATGCTCCTGTACCTGCAAAGCAAAGACGTGCGTTGAGCCCAGAGAAAGAATGCAAGTGTCAAGACACTTCACTTTATCAATTCCATGTTAAACAGCGATACAATTGGCAATTATGAAAACTTGAATTAGGGGCTTGTAGAACGTTGAAGATGAGAGGACCAAAATGCGAAAACATAACCTGGATTAGTCAAGCTAAAAAGACATCCAACATACATTGCAAAGTGTTTGCGGAGCCTCTTATCAGAAACCATGAAAGAAACAAGTCAGGAATTCCCAAAGGCGAAAACTAAAGAACCAGTGCCATAGGTAAAACCGGAATTCCTCATTTAATTATGCCACGAGCCATTCAGCTCAAAAAATCCCCTTTTGTTAATTTCTGATGAGCATGCTACCAAGATTTGTGTCTAATATAGTTAATCATCCAAAAAATAAATTAAAAAGAAGTGTAAGGGCATATTATGGTACTAAAATAATGATCAAACAAGTTCTTTATTTTTCCTAAATATTTCACACATACAAGGAGATTATGAGCTTTGCCCACCAAAATAAACGGTAAATTATGTGCAGAGGAGGGGCTATTGATTCAAAGCACATACCAGTAAAATCGCTTCGACGCTGGTCCGCATTCCCTCTTTCATGTAACTGCAGATTCAAAAATTAGGGTTTTAGAAGTCAAAAAACCTTCAAAAGGACTAAAATCTAAAAATTATTGGAATCAATTAGAAGGGGGGGAAATGAAAATCGAAAAAGGGGGAAACATACTTGACTTTCATGCGGGCGAGGCGATCGGCGACGGAAGTGTCCTTCTCCATCTTCGGCTCTTTGGTCCCGAACGTGTAGCTCGACAGTGGGTACGTGTTCACCACCGCCGACATCACCATTTCTCTCTCTACTCCTTCTCTCTCAAATTCTCTCTCTGTCTGAAAATCCCAACCGGATTTTAATTTCGAGGGCGACTGATCGGAAGAAATGGAGGTGGGAGAGAGCGGAGACGGGGAGAGATTCAAAACCCAGGGACCGAGGGTTTAGTTTAATTGGAAAATAACAAGGAGGATTCTAGTTCTACACTTGTACTCACGTTCGACACTCTAGAACCTGTGAAATTCAACATAGTAGCCTCGTTTCCTACCGTCGGATTTGATGCAAAGTCCTCTATGTGTACATTGACTGAAATCTGACTGTCCTTGATTTAGTTGTGGTTTTGGCCCCTTTAGACCAACTCCAATGGTGGGCTAAGAGCCAAATTAACCTTCAAAATCTCCCCCCAAACCCAACCCAAGCTAAAACATTAGGCTAAAAGCCAAATGCCAAAGTTGGGCCAAATTCCCCCCCCCAATGCGCGTGGACTCGCTGGAACTTGGGCCAGTCTCGGCCCGCCCACACGCGATGGGCTTACAAGTGTTTCCCAACAGGGTGGCCCCCGCTGTCAGCCCGTGTGTCGGCCACCAAATCCAACCCAACGACTATATTTAACATCCAACGGCTGGGCTTTTTGGACCGTTGGTTGATCCAACGGTCCAGATTCAAATTTAAAAAAAAAAATGTTATTTTAAAATACATTGAATCCAACGGCTGAGATCGAATATAATCAAATCTAACAGTAAAAAAAAGATCTAACAGCCCAAATTTAAATCCAACGGCTAAAATAATTAAAAAAATTATTTAACTCAAAATTCACCCAAAAACTCTATAAATACCTACATATTTGTTCAAACATCCACACAAAACTCAATTTTCTCCTACAATTCTTCCAATTTATCTTTCAATTTCCAAATTGTTCAACATGACAAGAGAGCATATTAGAGGTCGTAATTGGTGTTGAACGGTTGGTGAAAGTTGAAAGTTAGGTGTTGAACAGTTGGTGAATTGAAAATTTGGTGTTGAACGGTTGGTGAATTGAAGGTTAGCCAAGGGTTGAAAGATTGGTGAAAGTTGAAGGCTTGATTTGTGGAAAATTTGGTGATTTTTCAATATTTAAATATTTTAAGATTAAAATGTTCATAAAATTAATTTACGATAGTCTACATATTTAATTTAAAAACATAATTTAAGAAAAAAAAAATAGCCTAAGTTCATTATTTAATAATCCTGGGTTAAAATTTTAAGAAAAGCTGTTTCTTGGCTAAAAGCTAAATTTTCCGGGCTAAAAAAATTGGTTTTTAGCCCAACCATTGGAGATGGTCTTAGAGCATCTCTAAAGAAAATGTCAAAATTTTAGGTGGAATGTCACTGTGCATATTTGACATTAAAAGTCCCTCCATGTGAAATGTAATTTGCTGATTGGATTTGAAGACTTTGTGATTTGACATCAAAATTTTAGGTGGAATGCCACTATGCAAATTCTCTTTTAGCGAGAATCGAATATAAGATCGATCACTTATAAGCAAAGAGGAAAACTATTAAACGTGGTACTAAGTGACAACAGTTAAAAAGTTAGACTGTTTGTTTTTTACTTTTTAGTGAAAATGGTTCTATAGACTAACATAACTTCTCACTTTGGTCCCTAGTAATGAAAATTAATAGAAGTGGTCATTGCTTTTGTCTACCGTAAATCATTATAGTTGTTTCGTGAAAATCTTTCAATACCCTCGTTAAATTGTCACATGAATGACCACGTGATCACCTTTAAGGGTATTTTTATCAAACCAACTCTTCCATTCAACGAGGATATGAACCGATTTTTCATGGATTACTAAAATGATTTACAATGGACAAACTCTGGGATCGCTTCAATTGATTTTCAAGTTAGAGATCAAAGTGAGGAATTATGTCAATCACAAAGACCATTTTGATTAAAAAGCCATTGCTTTTTGCTATAAGTATTTGGAAGTGTTTTTTTCAAGTCTTTCTCACAAATAGCTTTTATAATTCGTAGATACTTTTAAGTTTTTATGTCAAAACCAATTATAAACACTTTAGGTTGTTTATTTTTTATTTTTTTTTTAAAAAATTGTTAGAAGTAATTCCAAACAGACTCTTAATGCGGTGTTAGATATAGATGATTTGAACAGAATTGCATTTCGCAAAACATGATAAAAATGACGAAAACCGAAATTTGAAAGCAAGATTTTGATAACAATAGACACATACACATGTAAACAAGTACTCCCTAATGATCAAAACTCTATATAACAAGATCCAATGAGGATAATTAATAATTTGGTAAATTACATAGTAGCCCTTCAGGTTTGAGCTTTATTGCAATCTCATACAACATCTTTAAAACATTTCACTTTCATACCTCAAGTACTATTTTATTTCAATTTCATACAACCGTTAGATTTTCCATCCATGGATCTGTTAAATGCTGACGTGGCTGCCACATATATGACACGTGGCTGCCACATATATAACACGTGGCTGCCAAATGTCTGACACGTGGCAAATAAAATAATTTTTTAATTTTTTTTAAAAAAAAAACATATCTGCCACTTTTTTTTTTCTCTTTCTTCTTCTTCTTCTCTCTCTTTAAAAAAAACATATCTGCCACTTTTTTTTTTTTTTCACTTTCTTCTTCTTCTGGGTTCGGACCTTTTTTTTTTTTTTTTTTTTTTCTTCTTCTTCTTCTTCTTCTCCCTCCTCCTCCTCTTTCTTCTTCTCTTCTTCTTCTTCCTCCTTCTTCTGGGTTCTGTCCCTTTCTTTTTTTTTTTTTTTTTCTCTTTCTTCTTCTTCTGGGTTCGGACCTTTTTTTTTTTTTTTCTTCTTCTTCTTCTCCCTCCTCCTCCTCTTTCTTCTTCTCTTCTTCTTCTTCTCTTCTTCTTCTTCCTCCTTTTTCTGGGTTCGGTCCCTTTTTTTTTTTTTTTTTTTTTTCTTCTTCTTCTTCTTCCTCCTTCTCCTCCTCATCTTTCTTCTTCTTCCTCCTTCTTCTGGGTTCAGACCCTTTTTTTTTTTCTTCTTCTTCTTCTTCTTTCTCCTCCCTCCTTTTTCTTCTTCTTCTTTCTCCTCCCTCCTTTTTCTTCTTCTTCTTATCTTTCTCTTTCTTCTTCTTCTGGGTTCGGACCTTTTTTTTTTTTTTCTTCCAATTTCAGGTTTTTAAAAAAAAATTAAAAAATTATTTTATTTGCCACGTGGCAGACATTTGGCAGCCACGTGTCATATATGTGGCAGCCACGTCAGCATTTAACAGATCCATGGATGGAAAATCTAACGGTTGTATGAAATTGAAATAAAATAGTACTTGAGGTATGAAAGTGAAATGTTTTAAAGATGTTGTATGAGATTGCAATAAAACTCAAACCTGAGGGGCTACTATGTAATTTACCCTTAATAATTTGTAACCAAACATAGATCATTTGTTCTTGCTCTATCGATCATTCCATCCGGTTGGCAATTGGCAAAGGAAAACATGCAAGATGCAACGGTCTTGAACTTTCCATGCAAACACCAAGTGATCCATCTCCTGCTTTCTACAAGGGACTTGGATTGTCTGCCCTCCCATTTAGGTGCCCTCCCCGTGCCCTCCTGTTTTGTGTGGTCACGGTTAAGTCACGTCAATATTTTATATTATTTTTTTATAAAAATAATAAAACAAAAATAAATAATAATATAAAATGTTGACGTGGCTTAACCGTGACCACAAAAACAGGAGAGCATGAGGAGGGCATAGAAATTGGAGGGCAGAGAATCCAAGTCCCTCTACAAGACATAGACAGTATCGATCCAATTCCAAGTTGCTCTGCCCAGTCACTGCAAAATGCCAGTTTATGGATAAGGTATAATTTAGTTTTTTCTCCAATAAGCTACAAATATAGCCATAGTCTAGTTGGTTATGTCAATACACCCCCCATATATCTAAATTTGAGTTTCACTTTATGCAATTTATCACATGCATGCTTACTTACCAAGAATAGAAGTACGAATATTATATAACGCGTCATGTATTTAATTTTTACTAAATGTCATTATTAAGAAGCATTGTTTATTTTATACTTGAACAACTACGATTTTGATATATTACTGAATGAAAATACACAAAATTTAGTGGTGCCATGCAATGAACTCCCTACATGCATGTTAGGCATGAAATTTTTTTCAAAGTGCTGAGAATACGGCAGGTATATTGGTTGGATACTTTGAAAAAAAAAATTCCAACCACTTATATTATGACATTGGTATATCGAGTTGTGTTCCCGGCACTTTGTAAAATCTCTCGTTACTCATAAAAGATCATCATATATAGGGATTTGGATTCCATATGGATCCTATTTGAAATCCTCACATCCTATCCGTTCATCGTACATCGTGTGGCCATAAATCATTTAATTTTTTATTATTTAAAATTAAACAAAAATAGTTTTAAGGAAAGTTGGCTGCACGATGTACGATGAATAGATATAATGTGAGGATCCGAAGAAGATCCTTATCCCATATATAGCTACATGAATATATTTGCAAGTTAGAAATTTAATTTAATACAAACGTCATAATAAACTCCGCATGTGTAAGTTTATCTTACATTGCCGGTTCCAAGCTTGGATAAAGGAGGAGGGGGAGGGCGTCAGGTAATCGACAACCGACACTCCTAGGTTATATCGAATCCTTATGAAAATGAATCCAAAACGAAATCGCGCTAAAGCTAGGGTGTCACCTGTAAGTGGCGTGTTGTGTGGCCCGAGCACAGTGATAAGTGAGCAAGGGTCGTTGTATCTCCATCGGCATCCGAATGCAGTGTTAAATGAGCAAGGGGGTCATCGAAACTTCTTTTTGAACGACTCCACTCAAAGTTGTTTGGAAGCATATGCTCCTATCAACTTTACACAAGACACACAAAAAAAGTACTTTGATCATATTAGACGGGGGAGGGAGAAGAAGCTAGGACATAAGGCTAGAGTTCAAGAGAGTAGAATGCGTATAGGAACGTGGAATATAGGAACCTTAACGGGAAAATCTATGGAAGTAGTGGAAGTTATGGTGAGGAGAAAGATAAATATTAGGTGCCTACAAGAAACTAAGTAGGTTTATCTTAAGGCAAATGTTCTATAAAACTTAGGTATTTGAGCACAAATAGAACGAGAAACGGTGTTGGCATCATCGTGGACAAGACCTTGACACAAGATGTTGTAGATGTCAAGAGGGTAGGAGATAGAATTATGGCAATCAAGATTGTAATAGGACAAGAACTCATCAATGTGATTAGTGCATACGCACCTCAAGTAGGGTTGTATACGAGTTTGAAGGAGAAATTTTGGGAAGATCTTGGAGACTTGGTGCAAGGAATTGCTCAGACGGAGAATGTATTTATAAGAGGAGATTTAAATGGACACGTGGGCAAGGAGACAGGCAACTATGGAGGTTTTCATGGTGGCCATGGTTTTGGGGAGAGAAACGAGGATGAGGAAGCCATCTTGGATTTTGCAATGGCATACGATCTCTTCTTAGCCAACACCTTCTTTAAGAAAATAGAAGAACATGTGATCACCTACAAGAGTGAGTCGTCAAAAATACAAATAGATTTTCTTCTAATGAGGAAGGGGATCATATAACTTGTAAGGATTGCAAAGTTATACCGGGAGAGAACTTGGCTAATCAACATCGCTTGTTGGTGATGGATGTACATATCAAAATACAGAGAAAAAAAAACAAGACCTGGAAGTGCCCAAAGACTAGATGGTGAAATCTAAAAGGAGAAAAACATGCCATTTTCAAAGATAAAGTAATCACCCAATGCGTGTGGGATAAAGAAGGGGAAGCTAGCCAGAGGTGGGTATCCATGGCTAATTATATCCGAAAAGTAGCAAAAGAGGTATTAGGAGAGTCCAAGGGCTTTGCTCCACACCAAAAGGAATCTTGGTGGTGGAATAAAGAGGTAAAAACAAAGGTGAAGGCTAAGAAGGAATGTTGTAAAGCCTTATACAAGGATATGACCAATGAAAATGGTGAAATGTATAGAATAGCGAAGCAGGAGGCAAAGAAAGCCATGAGAGAAGTTAAGCTAGCGGCTTATGACGATATGTATAAGGGATTAGATACCAAAGAATGAGAGTTAGATATCTATAAACTAGCTAGAGCAAGGGAAAAGAAGACAAGAGACCTAAACCAAGTGAGGTGCATCAATGATGAGGATGGAAATGTTCTTACTACATAGAACGCAGTCAAAGACATATGGAGAGGTTATTTTCATAATCTTTTCAATGAAGGACATGAAATGAGTACTTCTTTAGGGGAATTGAGTAACTCAGAATAGTGTAGAAACTACTAATTTTACCGTCGAATCAAGAAAGAAGAAGTGGTTGTAGCTTTGAAAAAGATGAAGCATAGAAAAGCATTGGGCTTAAATGATATACCGATCGAAGTGTGGAAAGTCTTGGGAGAGACATGTATAACATGGGTCACAGACTTTTTCAATAGGATTTTGAAAACGAAGAAGATGCCAAATGAGTGGCGAAAGAGCACTTTGGTGCCTATCTACAAGAATAAGGGCGACGTAAAAAATTGCATGAACTATAGGGGTATTAAGTTAATGAGTCATACAATGAAGCTTTGGGAAATAGTCATTGAGCATAGGTTGAGGCAAGAGACACCGGTTTCGGACAACCAATTCGGGTTCATGCCAGGGCGCTCAACTATGGAGGCAATCTATCTCTTACGAAGATTGATGGAAAGATATAGAGATAGAAAAAAAGATTTACACATGGTCTTTATAGATTTGGAAAAAACGTATGATAGGGTCCCAAGAGACATTCTTTGGAGGATTTTACAGAATAAATGAGTATGAGTAGCATATATCCAAGCTATAAAAGATATGTATGATGGAGCAAAGGCTGCCGTAAGAACTCATGAAGGACAAACTGAAAGCTTCCCCATAACTGTAGAGTTACATCAAGGCTCATCCTTAAGTCCTTATCTTTTTGGATTGGTAAATGATGAGTTAACGGGACATATTCAAGATGATATTCCTTGGTGTATGCTTTTCGCAGACGATATAATGTTGATAGATGAAACTTAGGAATGGGTAAATATGAAGCTTAACCTTTAGAGAGAAGTGTTGGAATCTAAAAGTCTTCGCCTAAGTCGATCAAAGACAGAATATATGGAGTGCAAGTTCAGTGCAAATGGAGGCCCAAATAAGTTAGAGGTGAGGATCAGAGATCAGGAAGTACCAAAGAGCGACCGCTTTCACTACCTAGGATCTATCTTGGAAAAAAAACGGAGAATTAGATGAAGACCTCTGTTTGTACCATACTTGACTAATCCCGAAACTACTGAGCACCGGTCAACGTTATACCGTCAAGGACCCAGAAGAGTTTCCCTTCAACCAGAAGGCCAATCACAATGCGACACGTGTCGACATCAGAAGCCAATCACAGCACGACACGTGTCAACATCAGAAGCCAATCACAACACGACATGTGTCAATATTAGAACAAAACTAGAAACTCTCTTCTATAAATAGAGATCATTCTCCCACAATAATCTCTAATGTCATTTTGTACTAAACTATTCACTAGAACTCACTAAACCAGAGCTTGAACCTATGTATTTGTGTAAACCCTTCACAATTAATGAGAACTCCTCTACTCCGTGGACGTAGCCAATCTGGGTGAACCACGTACATCCTGTGTTTGCTTCTCTGTCTCTATTCATTTACGTACTTATCCTCACTAGTGACCGAAGCAACCAAGCGAAGGTCACAAAACCTGACACTTTCTGTTGTACCAAAGTCTTCGCTGATTTTGTGCATCAACATTTGGCGCCGTCTGTGGGAAACGACACTTATTCCCACTCTCTTCAACTTTGTCAAGCTGGTTTCCACCGCTCGTACACTCTCTTTTGGCCAAGCATCTCTCGCCGATATGGGGAGCGAAAGAAGCCACATCACACAGAATGACACCCCTGCTGGACCTAGTATGAAGCAACGAAAGCAGGAAGGAAATAGAGTTACTCTTCAAGCTAAAGTCGATGAGCTAGAGGTTCAGAACAACAAGATAGCGATGAAGAATGAAGTCCTCCAGGAACAATATGAAAAACTTTTCGAGATGCTTCACGAGGCTAGGCAGGCTCAAACACACAAGCTCGTCGCCCCTGTCGAGGTCAACAATCAACTGAATGCCCCCCAACACGGAGGGTCGCCGATATCCGACACGGACATCCCTGATAGGGATCGAGCTACACATCAATGTGATAATCAACATGAGACTTCTCTCAACCCAGCTGCTTCAACCCGAAGCAGGAGAAGTAGAGGAAAACACCTCCTCACAGAGGATGTGGAAGGATCAAAAGCTGTCTATCGCGATTGTCGAGACTTCCTAAAGCAACGTCGAGAGAATCCCATCCACATAAGCTCGAAGATCAATGACCCAAGGGTTTCTGAAAGACTCGGTCCTCTTCCACGACCCAGGCCAGCCGCCAATCTAGAGAAGGGGCAACAAGTCCCAGAAGAATATGAAGGTACTGGGGACTCGGAAACATTCCGACATACTCACTCTAGAAGTCAGTGTGGCGAGTCCAAAGAAAGATCACGCTATCTTGATCAAACTTTCCTACTTCCAAGAGGCGATGGGGACTTAAAGAAGAAAACTTCAGTGGTGCACGACTCCACTCAGGACCCCCTTGTCCTGCAGCTCATTGAGGAAGTAAACAAGTTGAAGGCTGAACGTCAAGCCGAGATACCTGACTGGAACCAACCCAGGCCTGGCCCTCTCACAAGAAGGATCCTCAACACTCCCCTCCAAGCGAAGACAAAGCAGAAGCTTGACTTACAGCTCTATACTGGAAGGGAAGACCCGATTGAACACCTTAACCTCTTTGAGTCCACCATGGTATACCGGGGACACACCGACGAAGAACGGTGCATTCTCTTCCCCTCCACCCTCTCTGGCGGAGCTTTAAACTGGTATTGCCGTCTTCCACCTGAGACAGTAGACTCATTTGAAGAGTTGAGAAAGCTGTTTGTCTCTCAACACATCTTCCAGACCGATCGCTTGCATTCCGCAGATGACTTGTACACTATTCACCAGAAGCCGGACGAGTCATTACGAAAGTACGCTGGCCGCTTCAGCCATGAGTATTCTCGCTGCGCTGAGGCAGATGACAAGACCGCCCTCAAGGCTTTCACTGCAGGCTTACGTGACTGTTTCTTCAAGTACATGATCAATGCCAACACTTGGAAGACTTACTCTGAGGTGATGACACAAGCTTACAACCATGCCTCCGCCGAGGCAAGGACATATCAAGGGAAACCCCCTACAGTCACCCCTTATTAGCAAGTAGGGAGTGGAGGCCAGATCCAACCGAATGAAAAGACCTCAACCTTCCAAATGGTAGCAGCACACCCCCCTGCCTCATTTAATGCTTCGCCAAGTCAGCAGACATATCAATCTCAGGGCAAAAGGAAGGACTTCCATCCTCACCAATCTCATTTTAATAAAAAGAACAAGGGGCACTATCGCGATAACTCAGGATATCGTCACAATAATGCCCGCCCCCAGGCAGTCAACGCAGTGGGCCAATCACGTGTCAAGACAGGCCCTACCCCGAGGTATGAGACATACACCTCTTTGAATGCTACATGTGCTGCCATCTACCCCAGTATAGCTCACCTGATACCAAAGCCAAAGCCAAGACAGCCAGATTACAAGTCCACGAAGAACACGGGCATGTTTTGCTGCTACCACGAGTATAATGGCCATTATAGTGAGAAGTGCATTATCCTCCGTGACCATATTGAAGCTTTGGCACGTGAAGGAAAAATTGATCAGTTCCTCCTTCACCCTCCAAGGGATAACCGTAACCAACGCCAGGTGAATGTGATATATTCCATAAGCGGCGGCACACCCATGTCTGAATCTTCCAATAGGGCCATGAAAAGCAGTGAACGAACTTTGAGACCTGGCCATCAAGTGTTTCACGTGGAAGACATCAGAGGAGGCAAGTATCAAAAGCCTAACTGGGATCCAATATGTTTCTACCCTGAGGAAGAAAGAGGTATCATCTACCCTCACAATGACCCGCTGATCGTGGAAGCTCACATAGCAAATTTTGATGTGAAACGAATCCTGATAGACACAGGTGCTTCAGTCAATATCATGTTTGCTGAAGCTTTCAAGGCACTTAATGTAGCTGAACACTTGCTCGATCGCTCGATTTCTCCTCTGATAAGCTTCTCTGGCGATATCGTGCAACCTTTAGGGAGTATACACTTACCCTTCACCATTGGTACATGCCCCTACACAGCTACTATTACCACTAACTTCCTAGTGGTTAACTGCCCGACGGCATACAATGTCATCTTTGGGCGCACAGGCATCAATGATCTCAAGGCCATGGTATCCACACATATGTTGTTGATGAAGTTTCCAACCCCTTTCGGCAATGGGTACATCAGGGGAGATCAACTTAGTGCTCGATCATGTTACAACACTTCAGTCAAACAACAACACCTGCCTGTCCCCAAGGAGACTCTCTTTATACATAACCAAGTCGTAAAGACCAGTCCAGATGAATCCAACTCGGGTCTTCAGGATGGCAACAGTCAACCCGACGACCCTCGAGATGACTCATTCACCCAGCAAGCACAACCCGCTGAAGAGTTAGAGAAGATCTCTATCTCCAAAGACCATCCAGACCGCATGGTGAATATTGGCACCACTTTGTCACCACCCCTTCGGTTGTCGCTGATCTCCTTTTTGCAAGAGAACGCCGAGGTCTTCGCTTGGTCATATAAAGATATGCCGGGCATCTCTCCCGATATCATCTGTCACCACTTGAGTATTGATCCCAAGACCAAACCAGTAAAACAGAAGCGAAGATCTTATGATGTTGAACGATACGAGGCGATGAAAGCAGAAGTTGAAAAACTCAAGGACATAAGCTTCGTCCGTGAAGTCAATTACCCAACATGGGTAGCAAATGTTGTCCTTGTTAAGAAAAATCCGACCAAGGAAAGTCTCCTGCTTCAAAAGGTCTTGTGGAGAATGTGTGTCGACTACACCGACCTAAACAAAGGATGCCCGAAGGATAGTTTCCCCCTTCCTCTCATTGATAGACTTATAGACTCTACGGCAGGGTGTGAGCTCTTGAGCTTCATGGACGCTTATTCAGGATACAACCAAATCCTCATGAACCCCTCAGACCAAGAAAACACGGCCTTCACTACTGACAGGGGACTATATTGCTATAAAGTCATGCCTTTCGGCCTAAAGAATGCAGGAGCAACTTATCAGAGACTGGTCAATTCAATGTTCGCCGAACAAATTGGGAAGAGCATGGAAGTTTACGTTGATGATATGCTAGTCAAAAGCAAACATGCTGACCAACACATCACCAACCTATCTGAAACTTTCACCATTCTAAAGAGGTATCGAATGAGGTTGAACCCCAACAAATGTGCTTTCGGCGTGGGCTCTGGCAAATTCTTAGGCTTCATGATTAGCCAACGAGGCATTGAAGCTAACCCTGAAAAGATCAAAGCAATCCTCGACATGAAAGAGCCAATAACTTCAAAAGACATCCAAAGCCTTACTGGCAAGGTGGCAGCCTTAACCAGATTCATCTCTAAGGCCACAGACAGATGTGCTCCTTTCTTCAAAGCACTCAAGGGAAATAAGAAGTACATTACATGGACGGAGGAATGTGCCAAGGCATTCAGGAACCTCAAAGAGTACATGAGTAAAGCCCCTCTGCTCTCCAAACCAGAAGTTGGTGACACTCTCATCATCTATCTATCGGTTTCGGCTTCAGCAGTCAGTTCTGTTCTTATTCGAATGGATAGTGGTGTCGAACGGCCCGTCTACTACGCTAGCAAGGCCCAACATTGAGAAATTAGCTCTAGCATTGGTCATGTCTGCTCGGAAACTTCGCCCTTATTTCCAAGCACACGCCATCATCGTGCTTACCAATCACCCTCTTCGACAGATACTCCAGAGTCCTGACACGTCTAGACGAATGACCAAATGGGCGATAGCATTGGGTGAGTTTGACATCTCCTACCAACCAAAACCAGCCGAAAAAGGTCAAGCAGTAGCAGATTTCATCGCCGACTTCACATATCCTGTTGACATTGCTTCTACACCTGAAGCAGTAGCTTCATTACCATCGGAAGCTCAGAAAGTAGAATCAACGACCCCAGCATGGAGTCTGTATATTGATGGCTCATCCAACCAACAGGGCTGCGGAGCAGGATTAGTCCTCACTACCCCCGACAAAGTGGCGATGGAATACGCTCTTCGTTTCAAATTCAAGGCATCGAACAACGAGGCCGAATACGAAGCCCTTCTAGCAGGCTTGCGTTTGGCCAAACACCTTGGGGTTAAACGAATTGATATCTTCAGTGACTCCCAATTAGTGGTCAACCAAGTCACAAACAACTTTGATGCTAAGGATAGCTCCATGGCAGCATATCTTGCGCAAACGCGACTTTTGCTCAAGCACTTCCACTACCAGATCACCCAAGTTCCTCGAGCGGCAAACAGTCATGCAGACGCTTTGGCTCGCCTCGCCTCGGCAGTGGAAGACAAGATTGGGAGAAAAATTCATGTCGAATTGTTGGCAAAACCAAGCACCATGGTCGCGGAGGTGTACAATTTACAACAAGAAGATAGTTGGATCACCCCAATTTATAAATTCCTTGCTCATGGCACCCTCCCAATTGACAAAGTCCAAGCTAAGCAGATTCGATACAAGTCTGCCCGCTACCTGATCATTAATGACCAACTCTACAAGCGCGGTTTCACCCTGCCATACCTAAGATGCCTTACACCTGCGGAGGCGGAAATTGTCCTTCGGGAAATACATGAAGGAGTCTGCGGAGATCATGCTGGGTCTCGATCCCTAGCTCACAAGACTTTTCGCCAAGGATACTATTGGCCAACACTCCACCAAGATGCCATCAGAATATCTCGCTCATGTGATAAGTGTCAACGCTACGCAACTATCCCTCACTCCCCTCTCGAGCCGCTCACTCCTATGATCAGCCCTTGGCCCTTCGCCCAATGGGGACTTGATTTGATCGGCCCAATGCCTGCAGGGAAAGGCAAGGTCCGCTATGCAATCGTTGCAGTTGACTACTTCACAAAGTGGGCTGAAGTAGAACACTTGGCAACCATTACTGAGGGAAAAATAGAAGACTTCGTATGGAAGAACATCCTCTGCAGATTCGGCATTCCCAATGCGATAGTCACGGACAATGGGCGGCAGTTCGACAACAAGAAGTTCAAGATGTTCTGCTCTAAGTTCAACATCAACTTATGTTTTGCCTCTCCAGCCCATCCCCAGTCTAACGGACAAGTCGAGGCCGTTAACAAAATAATCAAGCGCACTCTGAAAACTAGCTTGGACAAAGCTAAAGGTTGTTGGCCAGAATTCGTACCCCAAGTCCTTTGGTCATACCGCACTTCATATCGGACTTCCACAGGAGAAACTCCATTCTCACTTGCTTTTGGTACAGAAGCAGTTGTCCCAGTTGAGCTTAAGCAAGCAACATACCGAATCCAGAACTACATACAGAGTGAGAACGACAAGCAACTCACCCTCAACCTGGATCTAGTCGAGGAACACAGAAATCAGGCTCACCTGAGGAATGTCGCCTACAAGCAGCGCATCTCCAACTACTACGACTCAAGGGTCAAACCTCGCTCTTTCAAAGTGGGAGACTGGGTACTGAAGAAAAGATTACTCTGTGATAGAGTCCCGAGTGAAGGAACACTCAGTCCTAACTGGGACGGACCGTTCGAGGTCGTCGGCATCAGTCGCCCTGGCTCCTACAAGCTCAGAAACTCCGACGGCAAGACCCTTGGCCATCCATGGAATGCTGACCACTTGAAGTACTATTACAAATAAGACTCACATTGTACAAGTGTTAAGCTACAGCCGTTCGGCATCCTATGTAACAAAGACCATTTGGTATGAATTCAATAAAGAGGTGATTTAGCCAACTCAGCCATAAACTCTTTTCCATTCTGAGCAATGAAACACTCAAGTGTTGAAGCTTCAACGCAAATGTTTCCAATACAAAACAAAATCTAAGTATGTGTCAACAAGACTATACAAAGGATCTACATCATACATTCCAACACATTCATACATAAACATCATACATTCCAACACATTCATACATAAACATCATACATTCCAATATATTCATACATAAACATCATACATTCCAACACATTCATGCATAAACATCATACATTCCAACACATCCATACATAAGCCAACTGTGATTCGAAAGGGTTCAACACACTTTGTGTCATTCGACATTTGCCACAATGTGCCTCGACACCTTGCCCTTATTCTCACCAACTAGGTGATGAAGTAACTCACCTTCGTACCACCAACTAGGTGATGAAATGTACAACCCGTACTCTAATATTATTTGGAAACTTGCCACCCTTATCACCAATCAGGTGAAGAAGGAACTCATCTTCATGCCACCAACCAGGTGATGAAATGTACAACGCGTACTTTCCTTCATGCCACCAACCAGGTGATGAAATGTACAACGCGTACTCTCCTTCATGTCACCAACCAGGTGATGAAATGTGATGAAAGGTGATTAAGGAATTCACATTCGTACCACCAACCACGTGATGAAAGCAACCTACCATTCATTTCATTAACCAGAAGACGAGTGGTACAACTTGTACATGTGAACTCCTAGCATTCACAAATAATAAAAAACCATCAAGCTTTACAACTCAACTAGGGGAGCACTTATGCCTAACAAGAGCTATAGTCACCAACAAAGTCTTATTGCAAGCCAACAATGGCTTCAATGCATGGTATACGAAGATCAAGCTCTTCAGCCCTCTTGCATCTGCTTCAGACATTTCTCCTCTGTAACAATGCAAACACTACAACTCATAGAACGTTTCAAACGCTTTTGATCAAGACTGTTCGAAGCAAATTCAATTTATATGGTTCATCCAAACCTTCGACTACTACAAGATGTGGCTTGCATCACAATCTCTCGCTTAACAGTATGGAAGCAAAATTTGTATACGTTGTCTCTCCCACATTTTCAAATTTCTAGTTTTCCCAAAAAAAAAAAAAAAAAAAAAAAAAAGAGGAAATTGGAAATTGGGAAATTCAACAAAAGCTTCATCAATGGAGGACAAATATTAATCTCAAAAGCTTCGTACTATGTTCATCAAGATAGTGCGAAGCACAATCAATTTATGGTGCCAACAAAAGCTTCATCAATGGAGGACAAGTATCAATCTCCAAAGCTTCGCACTATGTTCATCAAGATAGTGCGAAGCACAATCAATTTATGGTGCCAACAAAAGCTTCATCAATGGAGGACAAGTATAAATCTCCAAAGCTTCGCACTATGTTCATCAAGATAGTGCGAAGCACAATCAATTTATGGTGCCAACAAAAGCTTCATCAATGGAGGACAAGTATCAATCTCCAAAGCTTCGCACTATGTTCATCAAGATAGTGCGAAGCACAATCAATTTATGGTGCCAACAAAAGCTTCATCAATGGAGGACAAGTATCAATCTCCCAAGCTTCGCACTATGTTCATCAAGATAGTGCGAAGCACAATCAATTTATGGTGCCAACAAAAGCTTCACCTATAAAGCTTCAACCCCAAAGCTTCACCTATAAAGCTTCAACACAAAGCTTCACCTATCAAGCTTCAACACCAAAGCTTCACCTATAAAGCTTCAAACATAAAGCTTCACCTATCAAGCTTCAACCCCAAAGCTTCACCTATAAAGCTTCAAACACAAAGCTTCACCTATAAAGCTTCAACACCAAAGCTTCACCTATAAAGCTTCACCTATCAAGCTTCAACCCCAAAGCTTCACCTACAATACCAAATTTCAACACCAAAACACATAAAAGCTTCACACACTCTTCATCAAGATAGTGCGAAGCTAATTCCAGTGGAGCTGAATTTTGGACATCTTATAGTTCTTGAGCAGATGAACAACTTTCACGAAGGAAATTTTTCTATTTGAGCGACGGAAGTTAGAGTGTTGAAGCTCCAAACATGACGGTCAGATTTCTGCAAGCTTCAAAGCTGCTGCGGTGTTTCGAAGATCTGGAAATATTCAACCGTTAGTTTGTTCTGAATTTTTGATATGTTATGGAAGAGATGATGAGGAACAACTTCCATGAAGAAAGTATGTTGATCTGAACAAGAGAAAATGGAGTTTCGAAGCTCACAACAAGTCTGACGGATTAACAGAACATTGATGAACAGTTACTCATCATACTTGAATTTCTGAAGTTGTACTACTCCGATGGATCTCAAATTTGGATATGTTGTAGTTCACAAGATAAGGAACAACTTTCATGAAGACAACTTTGCAATCTGAGCTATAGAGAATGGTGTTATCTTGCATCCACTCAGGCTGATTAGTGGAAACGAAAAGCAATTCCACCAAAGAAAAGATGAAAAAGAGAGAAAAGCTACTAATTGCACTTGATCTTGTCTAGTCAATAGCATGCAGCATCAAACACACAAAAGTTGGAAATATTTTTAGATAAAGCATATACGAATGTGTGACATCGAAACAAGGATTCGTTACTTTGACAAATTAGTAACAAGCGAGACACCTCATTCGGCAACTCTCTTCGCCTGAAGACTTGGGGGACTCCCACCATATGATACTGCACCTTGATACTCGGCAGTCTCACAACCACTCAGTGACTTGGATTTTTCAAGTCTCCAACCGAGAAGTTTTCCTCACTCGGGAAATTAAGGGAACACTACCTCAAACTACATGCTTCACTCACAAAGCTTCAACAATACAGGTTTCAACAAAAGAAAAAATTCAAAGAACTTTATGAAGAAGGCTTTGGTGTATTTAACACAATATGTTGAAATGAAGCAAAGCTTATTTATTAATATTTTCGATAAGCCACAAATATGTACATATACATGAGTCAAAATAAACAAACAAAAGGGAGCCTTCACAAAGGTTGCTTAGGGGAAGTCTCAGCAGTCGGTAGAGCCCCAGAAAGAGAAAGCACCGGAGGGTGGTTATCCGGAGCCTCAGTACTTGACAAAACCCCAGAAGGAGGAGGCATTGGAGGTTCATCATTTGAAGCTTCATTACCAGGTACAGCCCTAGAGGACGAAGGCAATAAATGCCTTTGGAACAAACCCACAAACCGCTGATGATCAAGTAAAACCTTACCATCAGATTCCTTCATCTGGTCAAGCTTCCTCTTCATGTTTGTAGCATAGTCATGGGCGAGCCGGTGCAACTGCTTATTCTCATGCTTGAGCCCTCTAATCTCCTGTTTGAGACTCATCACTTCAGCAGCCAATGATTCAACTTGGCGGGTTCTAGCAAATAGGCGTTGGGCCATATTAGACACAGAACCTGCACACTGAACACTAAGAGCCAGAGAGTCCTTAACAGCCAACTCATCAGACCGTTTGGAAAGTAGTCTGTTATCTTTGGGAGTGAGAAGGTTCCTGGCCACCACTGCAGCGGTCATATCATTCTTCATCACAGAATCCCCAACGGTAAGAGGACCAGTAGGGGATATGAAGGATTGGCGCCATATGTTGTCTGGAGAAGGCGTGGCTGTCTCTTCTCCAAGGTTCAAGTCAAAACGACGGTCGGAGGGTCCAGACATTTTCAAATGTGTTGAAGAGGGAAGAGGTCAGACAAATCAAGATCTTAGAAGTGCAAGAAATGAGCTTCTACTGGTAGAGATTCAAGTGTGCTGTGGAACTTAATGCCAGCCTCTATAAAAATCTGCACTCGACGGAGCTTCAGAAATCGAAGAGGCGTTTGCTTTCTCAAAAGCTGGGCTGCTCAGAGACCACGAGGGCCGATCTCAGAAATCGAAGAAGCACCTGCTTTTTCAGCCTCGTAGCACCTGTCACATGCACACTCAGCTTTGCGGAAATTACGGGCAATCTGTCGAAGATTTCTGGTGAAGTAGAAAGCACGTGAATCTTACTGTTCAATCACCGCTCTCCATATGCACCATCAACTCCTCGGGTACCACATATAACTTTGTCAAAGATCTCTGACAAAGTTTAGGCACGAGAATTTCGAAGTTCCAGCTACCCTACTATTACCCATAAGGGTAAAGGAACAGCACCACTGCTTGACAACTGGAAAGTCCCTATGTGTGTCGACCTCCGTGTTTTGCGGCAAGACAGGTTGGCAAGAACGTCCAACCTTTACTCACATTCGAAAAAGACTCCCAACATAATTACTTTCTCAAAAACCGGAGTAGCATCGCTTTCCGAATCTCGAGACTCAGATCCTCGACGGGATTGCTTGTTCGAAAACCGAAGAGGCACAACTTTCAGAACTTCGAGAGCCAGATTTCCTTAGATAAAGCTTGTCTGTAATCTTCACACGTAACATCAGCTTTCCAGATACCACATACCATTTTTTCAAAGTGCTCTGACAAAATTAAAACACGTGAAGCTGGCAGCTCCCACTACATTGCTGTGACCAAGAAGGGTAAAGGAATAGCATTACTACTTGTTATTGGGAAATCCCTATATACATTGACTTCTCTCCTCAACGGACAGGCAAACCTGCAAAAATGCTCAACCCTTTCTCGCATTCGAGAAGGCACCCTCAACATAACCTCTCGAAATACTCAGCTTTATTTCCCCCCGATAATACCTCAGCAAATAAGCCACACCAAGAACAAGAGTATCTCATATCATCAGGGTCGAAAGCAAGAGTATCCCATATCATGCTTTCTCCCTGTCTTTGTCTTTGTCCTTGTCCACACCTGCAGGACAAGGAGAAAGAGAGCAGTCAGTCGGAACCTGAAATCAAACCTCCAATTTGGAACTGACTGCCTGGAGCCTTTGCCTGGTTGCTTACTTAGCATTGCTCTCGAGTACTCATCCTCAACTGCTGTCAAGGTCACGAATTCCACCGGCAAATACCTCATGACAGTTGATCAGATATTGGCTCTTTACACTGAAGCTGCCAAGCGTGGATGAGTCACTATGAAGGAATGTTCTGAAGGACCATTTAAATGCAAAGGTTGCACACCACTTCTGCCATGCAAAAGATTGAAGCAGAAGGTTCAACGGTGAGCTGAAACAGATCACTACAGCACGACACCTTTCCATACCACATTCATTATTCCGTCAACAGCAAAAGTATCCCATATCATCAAGGTCGAACGTACTCTAGATTTGATGGACTTGTTTTGACCCTCAAATTCTTGAGTCGGCCTTATACTCTGAAGGGCACCAGAAAACCCTCCAGCACAGTTCAAGAATAAGCCTGTGGAAAGTTACTTCTTCAAAAGCAAAAGTATCTCATATCATCTCTTATCCATTTGCTTCTCCTTATCCTGGCAGTTGAATGAGAGACAAGGAGAAGGAGAACAATCAACCGGAAGCCGAAGTCAAACCTCTGATCCTGGGTTGCTTACTTGGAAGTTTGACTACTTACCTTGTCTGTCACCTCTTTCGGCAGATCTCCTAGCTCGGCGACTTGAGGGACTCCTACTATAGGGTTTGTATCGCACTTGACCAAGCCCGAAACTACAAGTAAGCTTCAAGTGAAATTGATACATTACCTTGTACATCTTCATCGGTTAAAGATACCACCCCTGGATGGAGGAAACGTACTTCCAGAGAAGATGCCACATCTACATATGAGAAAGATAAGGCAAGTGAAGACGATACCACACCTCGGTACTTAGAAGTTTCGTGATTACTCAGCGGCTTGGATCTTGCAAGTCCCCAACCGAGGAGCTTCCCTTACTCGGGAACTTAGGGGAGCACTGTTTGTACCATACTTGACTAATCCCGAAACTACTGAGCACCGGTCAACGTTATACCGTCAAGGACCCAGAAGAGTTTCCCTTCAACCAGAAGGCCAATCACAATGCGACACGTGTCGACATCAGAAGCCAATCACAGCACGACACGTGTCAACATCAGAAGCCAATCACAACACGACATGTGTCAATATTAGAACAAAACTAGAAACTCTCTTCTATAAATAGAGATCATTCTCCCACAATAATCTCTAATGTCATTTTGTATTAAACTATTCACTAGAACTCACTAAACCAGAGCTTGAACCTATGTATTTGTGTAAACCCTTCACAATTAATGAGAACTCCTCTACTCCGTGGACGTAGCCAATCTGGGTGAACCACGTACATCCTGTGTTTGCTTCTCTGTCTCTATTCATTTACGTACTTATCCTCACTAGTGACCGAAGCAACCAAGCGAAGGTCACAAAACCTGACACTTTCTGTTGTACCAAAGTCTTCGCTGATTTTGTGCATCAACAACCTCAACCATAGAATACAAGCTGGATGGATGAAGTGGAAGAGTGCATCTGGTGTGTTGTGTGACCGCCGTATGTCACTGAAGCTCAAGGGAAAATTTTATAGGATGACAATAAGGCCAGCGATGCTGTATGGCACGGAATGTTGGGCGGTGAAGCATCAACACGTACAAAAAATAGGTGTAGCGGAGATGAGGATGCTTCGTTGGATATGTGGGCACACGAGAAATGATAAGATTAGGAATAAGGATATCCGAGGTAAAGTAGGAGTACCCGAAATTGAAGGAAAGATGAGAGAAAATCGATTACGGTGGTTTGGACATGTGCAAGGAAGACCTACTGACGCTTCGGTTAGAAGATGCGACCACGGGATAGAGGTCCAAGGCCAAAGGGGTAGAGGAAGATCTAGGAAAACTTTGGAAGAGACTCTAAGAAAAGACTCAGAGTACTTGGATCTAACGGAGGACATGACACATAATTGAGCTCAATGACGTTCTAGAATTCATATAGCCGACCCCACTTAGTGGGAAAATGCTTTGTTGTTGTTGTTGTACAAACGTCACAATAACAAAAGAGTAATGCTACATTTATCATCTAATTGTGGTATACGAGAAGTCTTTCTCCTTCATTTATTTGGGTTTTGCAAATTTTTCAAATGATGTGGCTGTTCACATCAGATACTACTTAAGATGATATAGAAATATAGTATAAAAATATAGTACGAATAACATTAACATTACTCATAATAAATTAATTGAATTTTCAACAAATTATAATTATCCGACTAGAATGGACTTCCTCCTTCCCAAAAAAACCTGCAAAACCCCATCCGACCCACCCGCCACGAGCGTGCACTGCTCCTCACCAACTTGCCGCCAGCACACGCTACTTACAAACGCGCCCAAGTCCTCACCGCACCCACCGCTATTACTACTTCCTGCACCCACCTCCCCAAACCCGTGCACCCAAATGGGCTCGCCCCACCTCTTATCGTACACGAAAACCCGGTTATTTTCCGACCCGCACCCGATTAGCTCCCCATTTCTCCACACCGATAACCCCACAAAGCTCCGACTATTGGCGTGCCCCTTGTACGTCCGAATCGCCCGCGAATCCTCCGTGTCCCACAGCTTCAAACACCCGTCCGTGCCAGCTGTTACCACCGTACGCCCGTTAAGAAACCGCACGTACGTCACGGTTTTCCTGTGTCCGTCGAAGACCGAAACCGGGCTCACCATTTTCCGAACATCGTAGCCGTAGGCCTTCCGGTCCGCGCATCCAACGGCCAGAAGGGCCCCGCCGAAGGGATCAAACTCCACGCAACAGACCGGATTTCGAGCGTCGCTGGGCTGCACACTGGCCACGCAATTGCCGCCCTCGTGGCGCGGGTCCCACAGCTGGAGGGTCCCGTCGTCGGAGGCAGACGCTCCGAGAACCGGATCGGAATGCGAATAATCCACGCTCCAGACCCTGCGCCCGCCGTGCTCGTCGCGCTCGAAGATGGGTAGTTTTGTTTCGAGGTCGTATTCCGTGACGACGCCATCATAGTCGCCGGAGGCCAGGACCCGGCCGTCGGATCCGGGGCGCCAGCGGAGGCTGCTGAGCTTGGCGGGAGTGCAAATGGTGTAGTCGCATGCATCGACGTGGTCTATCAAATCCGCCATACTATCACTAGAACTTCCACAGATTTGATTATCATAATTGGGTAAGAGAGATTTCAAGCTGTAACCTCTTATTTTTCTGGCGATTCCGCCGGTGGCTAAGACGGTGTTTGATGGGTCGAACTCGATTACGCCAAGGGTGTTGGACGCGGCGCCGCGGCAGGCAGTGGAGGACACAACTGTTGAGAGACTGAAATCCCAGTCACAATTGTTGAACTCTGATCCTTTTCCTTCTTCTTCTTGTAGCTTATCTTCTTCTGTGCTTTCTCTTTCTTCTTCTGAAATTCTTTGTTGGGCTGGGAAATGGAATCCTGAGGAGAAGTTGTTCATTTTCCATTCATTATCAATCGGAGTGGTGGTAGGGATGTTTAATTTTTGGCTGCCATAACCATATACCAGTGGTGAAGAGGATGTGGATAATTTCACTTTTCTATCTACGTCTTGTTATCAACATGTCAGCTTGTTTCGTAGAATCAATTCTTCATGTCTTCTCAAATTACTACAATGCCATTATATTCCCAACTAACCGTTGTGTGTGTATCTATTTGTGTGTGTATCTATAGTATAGTATAGGGGGTTGCTATCCACATATTCATTTTTATTTTTAACACACACACTCTCAATTTTCGTCTTTCCTAGGCAAGACTCCACGTCGATCTCTCCCAGCCTTCTCCCACTCCCATCCAGCAACTTGTTCTTGGTGGGACTCTTCGACGACGCCACACCACCACCACCACCTGCAGGAGAAAAAAACCTTGAAATCAAAATTTCAATACATACGCCTTGTTGCCGCCATCTTTCACCAACAAGGCCTTCTTGTTGAGCCCAAAATGGGTAAGGGCGTGACGAGGATCTGTGTCGGATGAATTTAGGGTTGAATTTGATCGGTTTTGATGTTTTCTTCCTTTGGGTTTGAAATCTTTTTGCGTTTTGATTAATTTGATGGGTTACTATCTCCTTTTGGTTTATGATATGAATGTGGAGCAAAAAATAATTCCAAAAATTCTAGAGGCGACACGTGAACTTTTATTAAAGAATGACAAGATTGCCCTCAATGAATGGGCATGCTTCTCATATGCTCCCACACGCAGCTTACATCCCTGAAGGTCTTAGCAGCTGAATACGACTGGCCACAGCTCACCTGCCTTTGGCAAAGAATTAAAGATAAGGATTAATTACCCAAATTCTATCTTTAATACATTCTCAATTGAAGATTGATTTCAATCAAGTAAGTAATCATAATTTAAATCAATTAGGGATAATTACACTATTATCTCAAGATATTATTTTCTATTTAATATTTTGGGAATATTTAGAGAATATCTCTCCATTAAACACTATGGTCGGCCCTATCCCTATCCCTATAAATACCTCATATTCTACCAAATTTTCAGAGTTTTTACAACCCTAAAAAAGCCCTAAACACTTTACTCTCTCCGATAAACAAACTTAGGCATCGAAGATCCGTTGACCTAACCCCCCCACCTCGTGGGCGCGTGAAGCTTAGATCTTTGATCAAATGTGTTGATTGTTTTGCAGGTACATTTTCGTCAAGACTGAAGACGGTGGAAATTTGCATCGACAATGAAATTTGTAGTTTTTTTTTAAGAATTAATTTTATGGGTCGAGAGAGACTCCATGAAATGTGAAAATGATGATGGGAAGAAAAAGAAAACCAGGAAACAGACACACGCAATGCAGTGTTTGAATAGAAATGTAAAGACAGAACCAGGAAACGGACATTGCATTGCAGTGTCTAAATCAAAATGTAAAAAAAAAAAAAAAGGGAAAATGACACTACATTGTAGTTTATGAATCAAAATGTTAAAAAAAAAGGGAAACATACATTACATTGCAATGTCTGAATCAAAATGTAAAAAAGAAAAAAAAAAGAAAAAGGAAACAAACATTGTGTTGTAGTTTCTGAATCAGAATGTGTAAAAAAAAAAACAAAAAAAAAGGAAAATGGAAAAATAAATAGTCACTCAAAGAATGAAGCATAGAAGGCGTGTAAGTGATGAAAAAGAAAGGAAACCAGGAAACTGACACTATAATGCAGCGTCTGAATCCAAGTGGTAAAAAATAGAATCATGAAACTAACACTGCGTTGCAATATCTGACCCGTATTAACCCATTCCAAAATATGAAAAATATGAGAAAGGGGCTGTCAGTTGAAGTAGGTGCCAATTGTAATGGTAGATTCTATAATTTTTGTTTATTTAAAATGTATTTAAATGTCACAATACATGATTAACCTATTTATAATTAACATAACTATTGTTGATCTATTTTCAATATGGTAACTTTGTATTGATTTTATACAAGACCACCCTATTTTAAAACCACCATCAAATCATTGCATATATATAATAATTCATAGATTTATCTACTGCTTTATCTTTGCCTTTTTTTTGGGATTTTTCATGTCAACTAGATCAACCAGTCATGTGTAAATACAACTAGGATTTACCTTTGGCATTTTAGGGTTCTTTTGGCTCAAATTACAGGTAATTCATGTATGTACGTATGCAACCAAAAGAAATGGGGTTTTATGGAATTTCAAAATCTCAATTCTAAAACATAAAATAACAAAAATGTTACAATCAATTTTTATTTTATTAAGTGGAATCAAATGTATAAATTATATACCACCATTACTCTCGGATTTGCGCATAATTCTAAAATAGAAACCAACAATTTGATTTAGACTTATACTGTTCTATGAATTAATTTTTATCAATTTTATGAGAGATAAACAGTAGGAGTAGGGGTGTATATTTAATGGGAACTTTAACGAAAAGCACCCGGTACTGTTCACTTTAACGAAAAACCACATTTTTACACTAAAAAGTCAATCCTGATACTATTCACTTTACCCTTTATTTTGTCCTTATCATTAAAACTCAAAGTTTTCAAGCCCTTTTCATTAGTTTTCCTTATATTTAATGCATATGAAAGAAAATATAAAATAAGATTCATGGGAAAGGTGCAGAAGAGAAGGAAGAGGCCAGAGGGTCTTTGGACTGTGGAAGGATCGTTGGTCATTTTTGTGCCTCAATTTTATGTATGGGACATACCGTGGACACACAGTCACTTTGTCCCCCCCCCCCCCCCCCCCGCCCCCCCCGCGGGCATTACGTGGTTTAAGCAAAGCCTTTTATCATCCCCTTCCTTTCTTCCCCTCGTGCCTTTGCCATGCTTTCTCAACCTCTCTTGAGCTCATAACACAACTATGAAACTACGTGTGAGAGGGAGAGAGAGAGATCTTAATTGATTTTAATATCAAAAGTAGCTTTGAAAAATGCATCACACATTAAATATTACGGAAAAAGACTGAATCCATCATTTAACAATTATTTATCTAACTATTTAATATCAACACATTATCACTATCTATGTATGATTCATATTATTGATACCACAAATGTTTCGACCACATAAAATTGATATATTATTGATATGTTTGTCAATGAAAATCTACACGACAATTAACCTAAGGAGCTGAATGATTTTCGCGCTACTTTTTTTCTCCCAAAACAATTAATCAGAATTGAAAAGACAAAGTCACTATTTAATACTTGGTAGCAACATGCGTGCTATTGAAAATGGTGTGGGTGAATAAACGACATGCCGTGTGACAATCTAATACGACCCGAGTGAGCTGAGCGCGCCAAATCAAACCACCCGTTTATACAGCAGACCTCCTCCCTCACACTCCTCAGTCCCAAACCACCGCAGCGATTCCACTTCCTCCGCCATGGGAAAGCAAAAGCAGCAAGTTATTTCCCGCTTCTTCGCTCCCAAACCCAAAACCCCAGACCCCTCATCTCCTTCCTCCTCCTCATTTCCTCCCTCATCGCCGCCGTCAAACCCTAAAGACCCACCCACCCCACCTCCCAAAATCACAGCCACAGTCGCCTTCTCTCCCGCCAAACGCGCCCTCATCTCCTCCCACCTCGCCGTCTCTTCCTCTCCCAAACCAGCCAAACTCCCCAAACTCTCTCCTCACACCCACAACCCCATACCCGCCGCAGCCAATCCCTCCCTCCACCAAAAATTCCTCCAGAAGCTTCTAGAACCCGCCTCCGACGTTCCAGAACCTCCCCCTTCCTCCAACCAACCCGCCAAGTTCACGCCTTTGGAGCAGCAGGTGGTGGAATTGAAGAAGCGCCACCCGGATGTTCTTCTGATGGTGGAAGTCGGTTACAAGTACCGGTTTTTCGGCGAAGACGCCGAAATTGCTGCGAGGGTTTTGGGGATTTATGCCCACATGGATCACAATTTCTTGACCGCAAGTGTCCCAACCTTCCGGTTGAATGTCCACGTCAGGAGGCTGGTGGGTGCCGGGTATAAGGTCGGCGTGGTGAAGCAGACCGAAACCGCCGCCATTAAGGCACATGGGTCGAACCGAGCCGGTCCATTTGACCGTGGATTGTCGGCATTGTACACGAAGGCGACTCTGGAGGCGGCGGAGGATGTGGGGGGAAAAGAGGAGGGCTGTGGTGGGGATAGTAATTATTTGGCTTGTGTTGTGGACAAGAGCGTTTCAGTGGAAAATGTGGATGGTGGAGTTGAGAGCGGTGTGGAAGTGAAAATTGGAATTGTGGCAGTGGAGGTTTCGACGGGCGACGTTGTCTATGGAGAGTTTGATGATAATTTTATGAGGAGTGGGCTTGAGGCTGTGGTTTTGAGCTTGTCACCTGCTGAGTTGCTTCTTGGGGAGCCACTCTCCAAACAAACAGATAAGGTATTTTCCATGTAGGTGTTTTTGAATATTACGATTCTTGTTAGAGAATTAAGTTATTTAGTTCCTGAAAAATGATGGAAGTTTGTAACTTGGAAGCATGAGCATCCCAATCAAGTTAGAGGTAGGTGAAAACCTTCGAATTTAGAATGGTAATCCAAGATTTCAAGCATTTGAAGGAAGTTTCCAGCTTGCATTACGAAGTTCGGCTGATGTTACTGCTTGATTCTTGTCACTAGATGTTACTTGCTTTTTCTGGACCGGCTTCAAATGTCCGCGTGGAGCGTGTCTCACGAGATTGCTTCAAGGACAGTGGTGCTTTCGCTGAAGTAATGTCTTTATATGAAAACATGGAGGGTGGTGATTTAACAGATCATCCAAAGGTAAATACAGATGTGAAAGAACAGAGTAATAAGCACTTGGGAATTGAGGTACGATATTTGTGATATTTTATCGTCATTAAGACCCAAATTTTTGTTTCTTGTCATTCATTTTTTGTTTTAACTCTATTTTCTTTTCATTTTGTTCTAAAGGGATTCATGAACATGCCAAATATGGCAGTCCAAGCATTGGCCCTGACTATTTATCATCTGAAACAATTTGGTTTGGAAAGGATCCTGCGCCTAGGAGCTTCTTTTAGGCCCCTCTCAAGCAGCATGGAGATGACTCTCTCGGCCAATGCACTTCAGCAATTGGAGGTATCTGACTCTGTTTTTGGGTTGTGCTCAAAGAAATTTGCTTTAAGGAATTAATCCCCACGGCCCTTATATTTCCACTCAATTCTAGGGTTGATATTAGAATAGCTGACAAGAATGCATTTTCTTAAAAAGTGATGCAATTTACTTCAATACTTATACCTAGCTATGGATAGTTGGTTCAGGTTTTCAGGCTCTATTGCCATAACCAACATTTCTGTGTCGGAATTGGTGATTCTGTGTTGTGTGTTCATTTTCCACTAGTATTTAGTGGTCATATGACATATCTATGATTGATCAAAATTTGTGCAAAGGGGGAAGATTGCTTGTACCATGATGACTTAGTGTCGGCAGGGAAAGTATTAAATGCTGCATACTTGGTTGGTATAGTGAAACTTCTCAACGATTATAACATGCAATAAGGAAATCAAATCCTTGTAGGAACTTAAAGCAACGGTCCATTTGAAATTAAGAAAATCCCACTAATGAGGTTGGACATATATAAGAGCCCAAATCATCAAAATTTTCACGGGTCCATCTTCCAGACTCCAGCCCATCTCAAATCACGCATAGCAGCAACCTACTTCGCTCTTCCTTCGTGCTTTCCTTGTAATTCTTCTCGAAAATGTACATTTATCTCTGAACTATGATTTCTACAAAATTCACAAACACGTCAAATCCACCTATTTTATATAAAACCAAGGCTAATTTAATAGTTAAAGGAGGTACAAAATATACGTCAAATATCAACCTAACAGTTACCTTACTCTTGAATAATATTAATACTGTAATCATGGATTCATGATAGATATTATGCCTGTCCTATATGCTGATATCTACAACAGTCACCTTTTAAAACTTTCTCGTTTATACCCAAGTTTTGACTCTAGGTAAACACTCCAATGTCTTCAGGTATTGAAGAACAATGCTGATGGATCCGAGTCTGGCTCCTTGCTGCAGTCTATGAATCATACTCTTACCATATTTGGTTCAAGGCTTCTTAGACACTGGGTATGAGCTGCATGTAAACTCTTGTCTTTTCTCTTGAGATGTAATTTCTTCATTTTCCAGTAGCTAATAGTTCCCTTGAATGGTACAGGTATCTCACCCTTTATGTGATCGAACCATGATTTCTGCTCGTCTAGATGCTGTTTCTGAGATTGCAGAATCTATGGGGTCTTCTATATCTCCTCACAATATTGAACAGCTAGATGTGGAAGATTCGTTTGCAACAAATGTGAACCCAGAGCTGACTTATATACTTTCTTCAGTTCTGACGACTTTGGGACGGTCGCCTGATATTCAACGTGGGATAACAAGAATCTTTCATCGGACTGCCACTCCACCTGAGGTGATGCCGACTTCTCCTCCAACCTACTATTTTGAATGGCTGTATGTTTTGTAAATCATTAATTTGTTATTGTCTGGAACAAATTTGGTTGCATTTGGTGCTTAGTGCTTGGTGCGACTATGTATTTTGCCTTACCTATCTTGTTCAGTTTCTCATCAAGGGGTCTGTTCAGTTCATTGCAGTTATTCAAGCTATTTTATATGCTGGAAAACAACTTCAACAACTTCAAATTAAAGAAGAGGGAAGCAAAGGAAATACGAGGGGAAAAAGTGTACGCTCTGAGTTGTTGAGGAAGTTGATATTGACTGCTTCGTCGTCCACTGTAGTTGGAAAAGCTGCAAAATTGTTGTCTGCCCTCAACAAGGAAGCAGCTGACAAACAGGATCTACTAAACCTAATCATCTCTGATGGCCAATTTCCTGAGGTTTGTACTATGAGTTTCGCATACTGAATCACTTATATTTTTTGGGTACTTTATGCTGCCTTCTTATTTATTCTCATCCTACATTGTCAAAATTAATTAGGTTGCTAAAGCAAGGAAGGAGGTTCAATTGGCAAATGAGAAATTGGATTCTCTCATCAGTTTGTACCGGAAACAGCTTGGAATGCGCAAGTTGGAATTCCTTAGCGTGTCTGGAACAACACACTTGATAGAGGTACTGAGTTAAAGTTCATTTGGGAATATTCTTATGTATATAGACACTGCTGGTGCAAGTTATACATGCTGGATATCAAATTTAATGTTTGATTACCTGCAGTTGACCTTAGATGTAAAGGTGCCCTCAAATTGGGTTAAGATTAATAGTACCAAAAAGACAGTCCGGTATCACCCACCTGAAGTCCTGACTGCTTTAGACCATCTAGCTCTTGCAAGTGAGCAACTCACTGTTGTTTGTCGTGCTGCTTGGGATAGCTTTCTAAGTGGTTTTGGTAAATATTATGCTGAGTTCCAAGCTGCTGTTCAAGCACTAGCCAGTTTAGACTGTCTTCATTCACTTGCTGTCCTTTCAAGAAATAAGGTATCCACTGAAGGTTTAATTAGAATTTCTTGTTATAATACATAACTTATTTGGATCTTATGTTCTCTTATAAAAATGATCCTGTCAACTTAATTGGTGCAGAACTATGTTCGTCCAATGTTTGTATATGATGATGAACCGGTCCAGATACACATCTCCTCTGGTCGTCATCCGGTACATATATAACTCTTATTAGGTTTAAGAACACTTTATAATTGTTATTATGAATGCTCAAAGTGGTATTGATATTATTGGTTGCTTCAAATTTGCATATTGGGTTAATCTCTTCTATATCATACCGTATGATACCATATGTAAGCAATCTTAACGTTTCTTTTTCAAAAAAGTTGTAAATGTTCTTTAATGTTTGATTGATGTTAAGAAAATGCTAAAACAGAGAATAGGGTAGAATTTTCTTGTGATTTACTCCTCCCATTTCCCGAGTTATTTATAATTGTACAGGGTATGTATGAAAAGGAAAGTAAGTCAATATAGGAAAATCTAATTAAAATTTTTCCTAATCCTAGAAGTTAACTTTACAGCTCATATACCACGCATGCCAACACATCGTTAGGTCTCACCTCTCTATTGGAAGAACCACTTTCTTCCGCTGATTAGGCTGAGACTTGGGTTTGCCTAAGTTCCAAAGAAATCAGATTTATTAAAATTGAAGGGCTCTGCCGTTTAAATAAAATTGTTTCATCCACTGTCTTATGGCTAATTTCAAATTGTATAGCAGCTCTTCTACTAAAGGGGCTATATTTCATGAGTTGTGGGATTCTCTTTAATAGCTGTAATTTCTCACCAGGTTTTGGAGACTATATTACAAGACAATTTTGTTCCCAATGATACAGATTTGGAGGCAGATGGGGAGTATTGTCAGATTATTACTGGACCCAATATGGGTGGAAAGAGTTGCTACATTCGCCAAGTTGCTCTCATTGCTATCATGGCTCAGGTAAAATCATTGTTCCGACTAATTTATGGCTCAGGTAAAATCATTGTTCCGACTAATTTAACTGTATATGCTTTGGTCGATACAAGGGAATTGGTTATGTTCACCAAGTTGCTCTAGTCCCTTTCAGTTCTCCTTAGCAAGTGAATCTCTTTCAGCTGTTGCATTATAAAGTGTGTTCTGAACTTCTGATTCTTTTAGGTTGGTTCCTTTGTTCCAGCATCATCGGCAAAACTGCATGTGCTGGACAGCATTTTCACTCGAATGGGTGCTTCTGACAGTATTCACCAAGGGAGAAGCACCTTTCTTGAAGAACTGAGCGAGGCTTCACATATACTTCACAATTGTACATCACGCTCATTGGTTATCATTGATGAGCTTGGGAGAGGCACGAGCACACACGATGGTGTGGCTATTGCTTATGCTACATTAAATCATCTACTACAGCAGAAAAGATGCATGGTCCTATTTGTCACGCACTACCCAAAAATTGCTCATATCAGAACTGAATTCCCAGGCTTAGTGGAGGCGTACCATGTTTCTTATCTGACGTCAAATAGAGATATGGGTTCGACAGGCATTCAATCCGAAAATCAAGATGTCACTTACTTATATAAGCTTGTGCCTGGTGTTTCAGAGAGGAGTTTCGGATTTAAGGTTGCAGAGCTTGCACAGGTAATTCCTGTCTCTTTGCCCTCTTTCCCCACTATCTTAAACATTTCTCCCTTTCCCTTTGATAGGAACGCAATGACTTTGTAGTGTAATATAAGTTGGGAATTCCATGTTTTGTAGCTACCTTCCTCATGCATCAGACGAGCGACTGTCATGGCTGCTAGGTTGGAGGCAGTAGTAAGCAGCCGAACAAGAAATAAGGATGACAAAAAGTGGTTGCTAAAATCACTGCCAACAGAACAAAAGCAGGAAGAGCAAGATGTGATGCTGGAATCTCCCGAGTGCCTTCGTGTGGGATGGAGCTCGATTTTAGGGGACATAGATGGTGCCCTGTACGAGAAATTCTTTAAGAATTTGAAAACCACATTACTTGATGACAGCGACCCCATAAAAAGCGTTGAGAACTTGAATCACACAAGAAGTATTGCAAGAGAATTAGTAAGCAGGTAAAGATGAAATTTCTCAGCTTTGATATGCTAGTTTATATGACAATGCACCATGAACTACTGATATTTTCGTTCATGCTCTTTTATTTCCCAGATAGATGGCCCTTACCGGAAGTGATCTGTCATGCATACAGCAACAGCAAGCGAAGGGGACGGATTTAGAAGGACGAATCTCATCAGTTCTGCGGATGTATTTTTTTGAGTGAAGAACTTTGTATTCCCCGAGATCTCCAGCTTTCGTCTTTTGTAATTGACCAGAAATTGGGGGAAGTTATTATGAATATATAATAGAAAGTGATATTTGTTTAATCCATTAATTTTGGATGTACGGATGAAATTTGGCAGAAAAATACAAAGATCCCAAATCAGACCCGAAAAAGGAGAAAAAAAAAAAAGCAAAAAAACACTTGAACCGAATCTTATGTCATAAATAAGAATCAGACTAAAAATGACAAAAATCTAAAATCCATTGATAGCCTCTACTCGTGTCTTAGCTCGTCTGAGAGCTAAATTTGCCTCAATTGTTTGTCTCTTGCCTTTAGCTTTCCTCAAATTAGCTTCTGCTGTTTCAAGAGTTTGCTGATTCGACATTTATCGATGTCTAACTTTGCATCTGTGACCGTGAGACTTCAATACAATTCCTCAAGGCGATCGTTTAACTCGCCCGTTATTTTCTTTAGAACGCGTAGGCCTTGAATTGTAAATGTCGAATTGCAGTTTGTTTTAGTGAATCGTAGATTTTGAGTATTGATGATTTCTTTTACTTGTTTATGTAGAAATTGAGATGGAGTAAGGTTGCTTGGAGGTCGTTGGAAAGCTGGTGAAATGGACGACGGTGGCTTCCCTGTGAGAAAATGGGAGGACCTGGATACTGACATACTAGTGAAGATTTTTCAGTCTTTCGACATTTTTGAGTTATCGGGCATGGCGCTTGGCTTGCTGTGATCCCCTGCTGTGGAAACAACTTGATTTGTCGACGTTGAAGTCGAATTTCATCAAAATACCATTGGAGCCTTATGTTATGATGATGGCCGGTCCAAGAAGACATTGACTCGTATTTTGAAGACTTCCTTGAGTCTCAGCCGGGGAAACATAAGGGCTTTGGTTTTCCATTTCAACTTATTTGTGAGCGATGATCGGGTGATGTATACTGCTGAAAGGTAACTCATTAAACTCTCATCTCAATATTTGTTTTACTTTTGCCAATTATGATTGTAGTTTAAAACTTTAATCCTACCTTCGGTTAATGTTTGCATATCTGCGTTTAGATTCCATTGCTATGGAAGTAATGTCGTTTTTCTCGTATAAAGTTAGGGTATGCAAAATATGAGGTTGTTTCTCCAGGCATTTTAAAGTTGGGATATGCAAAATATGAGGTTGTTTCACTTAATCACAGGTGCCCATAGCTGAAGCGACTGGTTATGCCGGCTTGGAACAGAATAAAAAAGACCGGAATCTGCAAGGCCATTCACTGCTGGAAAGAGCTTGAATCGCTAACAATGCCAAGCATGGCGAATCCCCTGTACCTCTTGGAAGAGATTGAAGGGAACTGCAAAAATTTTAGTGAACTGAAGATCATGGGTCCTTGTGATAGTTTGTTTGCTTCAACAGTAGTTGCATATCTTCCAAAACTGAAGGTGTTAAGCCTCCGTTGCCCGATGCTCTTAGAGGATGATTTGATCACGATCTTGGATGGCCTAAAACACCTAGAAGTTATCAACATCTCACATTGCCTTCTAATCGAAACCCCTCCGCCTACTGCAACTAGGAGACTTGTTAGAGAACTTATCCGCTTATTCTCGAGATGCCTCTCGGTTGCGAAGATTTTTAACATGCATGCAGGACACTTGCAGGGGTGGGAAATTTTGCCATAAACCAATTTACGGACCGAACCATATCGGTTGGCTCATAATGGTAAGGTATAGTTTTGGTATTTTTTTCATAATCGGTTGCCATTTTACCAAACCGACAATTAATGGCATGGATTTGGTAATTGATTTTATGCCCGCAGTATGCTATACCTACCTATATATATTTTTTTCATTTTTCTTTTTCTATTTAGATATTTTAGGTATTTTTTACATGCTTCACTCCTAAGTTTTAGGATTTAGAAAATAAATGACTCCTTAGTTTTAGGGTAAAAAATATATGCACAACTTCTAGCAGCTTTCTCTCAATTTTCTTCTTCTCTTCAATGCACACATCCCTGTCATCCGGCCAACTACTATCTTTGCCAGAAATCTTCTTCTTCTTCATCAACTTTCAAATTTAGGTAAACATTTGTGGAACCCTTTTCTTTGGGATTTATTGTACTGCGATGCTTTATGTAGATCTCACATATTCATAGTACCGTTGCATTCCAATATTATTTTTAAATGATTTTTTTTTTCTGTTGTATCTCCTTATTTGGAGTTAGAAGATGTACGCATATATTTCCTCAGGTCCAGGGACCAATAATGCAGTGCAATGCAAATCACCGGTTGTGTCATTTACCAACCGAACCAGCCAATAATTTTGGCTGAACCGATTTTTGGCAACGGTAAGAAGATGGTTGGCTAGCGGTAACTAATTTTCGGTAATTCTGTATATGTGGCTGGCAGGTGGCACAAGGAATTTGACACGGTTTGCCAACCGAACCCAGCCACCAAAGAACCAAAAACGACGAGGGACTCGTGAGGTGGTATAAGTACGAAGAAGGGCTATGGAAAGAAGATGAGATGAGCTCCCTAGCTTGTTGATTACAGCAAGAGAATGAGACTAAAACTTTTAGTGTGGGTTAGAAACTATAGCTCGCTTTTGTAATCGTCTTACCCCCTTGATGGCTGTATTTCCTCGTCAACGATTAAAACTCCGTCTCCTCTCCATCGACACATAAGACTACCACTTGAAGTGTGTGCTTTTTCTTCTTCTGAGTAATATGTGTTAATACTGTACATAATGTGATTACTTTTCTTTCCTTACTCAAAAGTCTTTGAGCAAGTTGGCTCAACCACTATGCTGCCTTCTCTGCACCAAAGATCGAATCCCCTCCTTTCATAATTTGGATTATATTAGAATATCGCTTGAAAAAAAAAAAAAAAAAAAAAGAAAAAGTCTCGAGCCTATAGTTTATGACGGGTATCGGTCGTGGGCTTATTGTTCCTTGTGCGTTAAGCTATTTCTATACTTCTATTGTTATTATGTTTACTATTCTGTTAGGTCTGGTAATTACATATCGTTACAGGAAAGCTAATTCCTACTCCCGTTGGAATTGGAATTAGGCTTCTGTTCAATATATATATATATAATATACATCTTAAGTATCTTAACCCCCACCAACAAATTGACCGTATACAACTCCAGCATTAAGAACTTCCTGGCTCCCACAATATCGGTAACACACAGATTAACAACTTAACCGTCTGATTAATTAAAAATTAAATTATAAGACTAAAGCTTGAATGGAAGATCAAGAAACGAAAAAAAAAAGAAGTCGAGAAACAATGTCATGCGATAACTCGCGTATGACTTTGGGAAGATGGGAAGACCTGAATGCTGACATATTGTGGAAGATTTTAGACTGCTTCGACGACACCTCTGAATCTGATGATTCATCTTCCGCCATCGGAAAGGTTAACTGTAGTGCCGTTTGCAAGAAGTGGCGTTCGACTCTGTGTGATCCTCGGCTTTGGAACACGCTTGATTTGTCGACGATGAAATCACATTTCATCAAAACCCCAGATAAACCTTATGTTTATGTTTGCAGCCGGTCCGAGATGGCACTGAGTCGCGCTTTGAAGATTTCTCTGAGTCTCAGCCACAGGAACATAACCACGTTGATTTTTAATCTCCAGTTATATGTTCCCAATGATCTCTTCATCTACACCGCTGAAAGGTACGTTAAGTATTTGAAACTTGTTCCAGACTTTCTTCTAAGAAACAATTTTTTGATCGCGACCATTGACAAAAACTACTTTTTAGAGAAGCACATGCCTAACTTCACGGTGTTTCTAACAAAACTAATTCTAGCAAAACGGCTTATATTATGAATACTTTCCGAAGAAGTAGTCTCAAACGGCCCCTTAGACTAACGTTTTGTGTTGATTATCGATCGCAGGTGCCCGAATCTGAAGCGACTAGTCATGCCATCCTGGAACAAAATAGAGATTGATGGTATCCGCAAGGCCATCGGCTGTTGGAAAGACCTTGAATCCCTGACAATAGGGAACATAGAATGGACCGAATTTCTCGTCCTCTTGAAGGCGATTTCAAACAACTGCAAATATTTCAGCGAGCTAAAATTGATAGGCGCCACGAATCCTACTTGTAACTTTGCTTTAGAACTAGTTAAATATCTTCCAAACCTCAAGGTTTTAAGCCTTCGATGCTCAATGTTCGTGAAGGACGCTTTAACCACGATGCTAGACGGTCTGCAGAACCTGCAAGTTCTCAATGTATCGCATTGCCTTGTTTTGGCTGAAATCCCTCAGCTCGGTCAGGATGTTGTAATTGTTAAAGAGCTTGATCGATCCGTTGTTCACAAGGCTTCGAGGTTACGAAGATTTATAACATGCATGCACATGCAGGACGACGACTCGTCGTGCGTCATGTGCATGAGGAACAGAAACGACGAAGGGATCGTGAGGTGGTATAGATACGAAGAAGGGTTGTGGAAAGAAGATGAGGTGAAATCACTAGCAGTTTGATTAATCAAAGAAGAAGGATTATATGCGATATACAAAAATATAATAATGTCGAGTCTTGTTCTGGTATAACAAACCAAACTTGGTTGATTCTTTCAATTTTCACGTGTTAGGCTGCAGGCTGCGGCTATACATTAAATTTGGTCCATATTCTCTATTTTTGTTTTTAATATTTTTTTAACAAACGATATTGTCTACACTAAGAGGTGATGAGTGGGTTAAGCTTCATAATAGACGATTAGAGTGAGTCAAAATGTGCCTCAATGAAATGAGTCACAAAACGTGTGTCAAAAGTGCGTCAAAAGCGTGTGTCCATATAATATTTTCATCTTTACACCATAATAATAATAATGTAACAATTTGTGATTATTAAAGCTGCTTTTGCAAATTTCTTAACCCGTAGACCAAATATTTACATGCCACAAATTTCAGAGGGCAAAGTGTAATTAACTATTCTTAAGAGTATACTTGAGAGAGGTAAATTAGAAGTAAGGTCAACAACAAATTAAAATTCAAGAAAGAAAAAAAAAACAGAAAAAAAAAGAAAAAAAGAAAAGAAGTTAAGTTGGTGGGAGTGGTTGTGGGACTAGGGGGACCAATTAAGACTAAACAAAACCCAAATTAACGTTACTTAGCCGCCCCAACCATTTTTTAACTCCGAGTTGATAAAAATCTCATCGCCTTTTCATTATCTCTCCCCCATCCCACTTTCTCTCTCTAAAATCCCAAAAATGGCTCTGCAACTGTGGGAAACACTGAAAGAGGCGATCGTGGCCTACACGGGCCTCTCTCCGACGACCTTCTTCACTGTGCTAGCTCTCCTCGTGGCCGTCTACCACGTGGCGTCGGGGCTGTTCGGGTCGTCCCACGACCACCGTCAGCTGGACAGGGACATGGAGGAGATGCAGCCTCTCCCGCCCCCTGTCCAGCTTGGCGAGATCACCGAAGACGAATTGAAGCAGTACGATGGCACCGATCCCAAGAAGCCTTTGCTCATGGCTGTCAAGGGTCAGATCTATGACGTGTCACAGGGCAGGTGCCAATTGGATATTTCTTTTTCTTTTTTATTAATTTAATTTTAATTTTAATTTTAATTTTGGGTTTTAGTTTCTGGTTTCTGTGGTTTTGATATTTATGCTTAAAGGTTATATCTTTTCATGTAATTTTGTGGTCAACGGGTGTTTTAGCTTCGAAGTGTATGGATTTATGATAATTTAACTTCTGGATTGTTAATTGTATATTGTTTTTAACTCATCAGCTACTGATTATCTTGTTATGTTGTAATTTTAGCTTCTGGGTTTGGGAAATTTCCGGCTTAATTTTCAATGTTTTTTGGATTTGTAATCCATCGGCCTTGGGTTCACTTAAAAGTTAAACCTTGGGACATCTGGAATATTGTGTTTGTAATTATATAATTCCAGCTTTTAAGATCATGGAATTTTGAAGTTTTATGTTGGCTGATCTGAATGTAGTATTAACAATGTGATTTTTACAATGGGTTTGATCAAAAGTAATATCTTCCAAGCTCATCGTGTATTTTCGGGGAGTGTTGGCTTAAGTAATATCAAATGAAGGGATGAAGGCCCTTCATTGAAGGGTTCTGTCGTCGCAAATTAGAAGTGTTTGGAACTGTTTGTTACCCAAAGTTTTTACATTTTCCAGCTCTTCTGTGCATGCTTTCATTTAGTCTTTTCTTTGGGAATGGTTTTTGTACGGCTATTTCATAGTTTATAACGAAGTTCCTCTTGAGGGTTACAGGTGTTTCGTCTGAGAACAACTTGTTGAGTGAGATTAGATGGCTTTGTATGAATGTGTTGTATGAATGTAGAATACACTTTTTTAGCTCTTGCTTAATCATCCATGTCATTTATTATAAGTGATGTGAAACAAATAGTTCCATAACGACGAGTACTTTGTCTAATGTTGTCTTCTCTTTACGGATCCAAATTTATATACTTTTGAATCGTCATTGCAGGATGTTTTATGGACCTGGTGGGCCGTATGCTCTGTTCGCAGGCAAAGATGCTAGCCGAGCTCTTGCTAAAATGTCTTTTGAAGAGAAAGATCTGACTGGTGATATCTCGGATCTTGGTCCGTTTGAACTCGAGGCCTTGCAGGATTGGGAATACAAGTTCATGAGCAAGTATGTCAAGGTTGGATCTATTAAGAGCACAGCTCCGGGAACTGAAGGAGAATCCACTAGTGAAACCGCTAAAGCCGCTGATCAAGAAGCTACTAAGCCTGCTGAAGATATTCCATCTGATAGTCCAGCTGTTAAATCCGAGGAAACCTCATCCAGTGCTGAAGCTAAGCAAGAGTAATTGCAAATCCCAAAACCATTTAGGTACTATCGAAGTTGGGGTTTGGCTGCTGCATATTTGGTGAATCTTGTGCAAACATGAGTTACTGTTTTCATAGCCTAGGATACTCCTGTTATAATCAGATTTTCGTGGGTGCTTAAGTTGTGGTGTAATAAATCATCCATCTTCGACTTCTGTGAGTCCTTTGCGCGGTTAAGGAATTATATGTAGATGATTCGTACGTACGAAATTAGTATTCTGCCCTAATACTTTTGTTAGGGAGATACTGTGGGGTTGCTCCAAGCCCGTCATCTCTTTCAAAAGAATTGAAACTCCTTATGTTTTGGTTCATCTGCCCTCTTGCGGTCTCACTTTGTTTGAGAGCATTTCTAATCAGATAACTCTGTCGAATATCTTCTCGAGAGATAAGCATGTCTTTAGGGTTCCAGTCATTTGGCAAAATAGCTTGTGGCCCGGAGGAATTGGGCTGCCCACATTTCACTTTGTTTATACCATATTTAGGGCCTCGTATTTAGACCTCGTATAAATACTCGGATGACTTAAATGTAATTATGTGATAAAGGAATGGGCAAATATGTAATAAGTGAGGAGTCCTTATTTTATAAAAGGACCCCTCACCCTCACAATTAGGAGAGGCTCATTCTCACCCTCAGATGCCATTTCTGAAGCTTCTCTCAACGCTCTCACTCTTAGAGCTCTCTCTCTCCCTCACTTCTCAGAGAAATATAATACAATCAGTGTGGACGTAGCCCAAACCTTGGGGTGAACCACGATAACTCTTGTGTCATTTACATTACTTGCAGATTCACGGTCGGATTTACGTTGTTCCAAGATCATCCGGTTTTGTGCATCAACACACTTCATATCAAGTTCATTCAGAGAACAAAAATGCTAGAAACTCAGAACATCTCTCACATGGGTAGTCCCTTCACAATGCTACATCATTGTAAACAATCCAAGACTACAATGACACTGATTATTCAATCAAAGATTGCTGGTTGTCACTCGAGCACCTTGTCCTTCTGAGGAAAGACTCTCCTTCCGGCACGGCAATGCATTACCCTACCGGCACCACGACTCGAACATACAACGCATTACCCTAATGGCACGACAAGCCACCCATAAGAAACCATACGCGTAGATATGGATTTTGATGTCTCTCAAGGCAGGAGAAACATGTTATGTACCTATTGTTTCAAAGTTTTCCACTTCTCGTGGCACACGAAAATCGGTGTCCCTGTGGAAGCAAGCATAAGCTCCTTCCATCAAAAGTTGTTTTTCTGATCTTCATTCGGAGGACAGTTTTGTTTTTTTTTCTTTTCAGATTCTTCATTGTGCAGGCATTTTGTTTCTAGCTCTGAATGTGCATTTCACGTTCGTACTCTGTTTTTTTCACTGAAAACCAAATATTACCAATCCAGGATCCCAGTCTTTTCATTTTTGGACCACAATCACCTTTCAATGTCTACTGCTGGCAGTTGAAGTTTCTGACCATTGACATATCTTTTAACTGTACTGTATTTAAAATGTTGTACAATTGATTAAATGCCCTGGCCCCTTAGCTACTACAATTTAATGACTTGCCTTAATAACGAGGGATTCAGGCTTCAGCAGTTATCTATCTCTCTCATTACGTACAACCGGTTATAAAGCAGATCTTGTTTCTTCATAACAATGTTACAATTTTTACATAGTACTAAAACAATACGTGTCCCTCCCGATATCTTAACATCAAACAAATCAGCTAGCTTGCTTCTATCAGCTTCTTGGTTTAATGTGTTGTCTTTTCTCATTGGATTATCTATTTATTTTCATTTTTTTTCCTTGAGCCCTAACAATGATTAGAAAATGAGTGTTCAAGCATTCTCATATATATATATATATATATATGATTGATTGTTAGTTTTGGCTTCTATCATACCAGTGGCTGCCTCATCTTTTCCTTCCAAATAAAAAAAAATGGAAAAAAAAAAACAATTCAAAAGCATGCCTAATTTCGTATAAATTAATCCTTTGAGTTCAAGCCTTCTAGCTAAGTTTCTGGAGTCATGAGAATTTGTAAACTCTCTCCTGTGATTATGCTCTTTGTTGTGATTCTAGCACTAGCTCATGTTTCGAGTTGCCGGCGCATCACCTGGTCCTGGCATGGCAGCAAGGATTCGGAATCAAGACTAAGAGCCGAGTTTTCGTCTCTCTTTGCACGGCGCCTTGGTGCCGGTTCTCATTCTTCTGCAGGATTTGGATACAGGAAGATGAACGGAATAAATGTTGTTGCTCACAAAGCTGTCCCCGGAGGACCAAATCCACTTCACAACTGAGTGAATTTTATGTCACAGATCATACAGTCGGTTCTTGGAAAGAACAAGGAAAGCTCAAAAAATCAGCTTCCTGCTGGAGATTTTACGGAAACTTTCTTCTCTCTTCTGTTCTTTCATCGAACCAATTAGTAGTTAAATTTATCGCATTATTGTGTCATAATTTTGTAAATCGAAGATGTAAAGTAATTGATTCCTTTTTTTGAATGTCTAATGATTTTGTTTGCATCATACTTGGTGCATATATAGATCAGAAATTAATCAAAGCGGAACCACTCTGTGAATCACTACACTACTCGATTTTTGGATGATCGTTCGATTATGCGCTATAGAATAGACTGGAAAACAATGGATGAATGAATGAATCTCAAAGTCACCTGATTGCCGGTGTTCTTAGTTCAAGAGCTGAGAAAAAACCAGGTCAACAAGTTTATCGACAGATCCACTTTCGCTATCAGATTACATGGTCAATTTTATTTCTTCAAGTTTGGTCAAGATTCCAAACTGCGTACCGCCGGCCTCGTAATTTCAAACTTCTCATTTTTTTTTTCTTGCATCGTGAATAATACAACCGTGTTTAGTCAATTGCTGCAAATGTTGAGAAAGAAAATGTATGAACATATAAAAAACATGGATTAGGTCATATCTTATACATAAGCAAACAAACAGAAATGTCAACCGACTTTGTTTTTCCATGGATCAATCTCATTATCTCAGTGTCGTTTTTTATAAGCAACCTGCTTGCTGACACCATGAATTTGTCTGTAATGTTACAGTAAGTAAGCGTTTTATTTTGGTCAAATTTATGCTGCAATGAATGAATTACACGTCTTGCACGTCGTATTCACGCGAAAAAGCAGTCAAAATTCATCTTCTGTATTTAAAATAATGCAATCATAACAACAAAAAGTCCGGATGGATTGAAATTTTTCACGCATCTGTCCCACAACTTCCTCCTAGAGACAAAGTATAGCCAACATGTCTCTGGAAATAAAAAAGGATTACGTAATTCTACAGTCCATACCAGTTGCATAATTTAATCGATTCCCGAAGGAAAAGAGAAGGAAAATTTCACCATAGAACGATCGATTGATATGCTTGCAGTTCCATCTAATTTTTTTTTTAAGACAAAGTTGTAGCTTGGGGGATAAGTCAATTGTGCCTGTTAACATATAGGAGCTACACACGGTGGCCAGCTTACAATTACATTGCAGAAAGTGACTTCCTGCAAAGTCGACTTTTGTCAATTGGATAAACGTGGATAAACGTGCTCCTTTATTTATAGAGTAGTGTAAAGGATTTGTTGACAAACACCAACACTACAAACTACCACATATCTCTTGTGCTTTTCTTATCAGACAAACCATGAAAGCTCAAAAGCCCATAATCCCAATTTTAGTTGTCATTTTTCTGTTAGCAGTGATTCAAATTTGCAGCTGTCGACCGATAACTACTACTACTCAAGCTTCTAATGGAGATACAGAACAGAAGTCGATATACAGCAAGTATTTTCCTATGTTCCTAAAATCTATGGAGTCGATGATGAAGAACAAGATCAACCCGATCCATGCAGTTTCACACCGGCTTGTTCCTGGAGGACCAAATCCGCTTCACAATTAACTTGATGGCACCAACTGCTTTCACTTGATGGTTCATAGTTGGATTATAATATATTCCTTTTGTAATTTTTTTGTATTTATAATGTATAGTACATAGGTTGATGAGATTCCAAGTTTTCTATTACCGATGTCAATTACACGAGTTTAGCAAAATTAATACCAAATTATCTAGTTCGTATATGCTACCTCTTGCAAGTTTCTGTGTGTGAATATTGCATGACTCCATATATGTAGGCAGTCATTTCTGTTTAACTAAACATAAAACCAACAGTTAGAAAGAAAGAAAAAAACATAAAACCAACAGGCAGTTCATCCTCGATTAACAGCGAAATTTTTTTATGCTCAGGTATATTATATATACCGGGATTTGAGCCGTTAAATTTTGATTTTTGGGTGAAAGATCTAACAGCTAAAAATAATATGATAAAAAATGAAGGCAGACCAAGAAATACTCAACATTATGATCAAGATCACCAATATGATAGGAAATGAAGGGAGAGAAAGTCTGGAGTTTTGGATTTTGACAGAAACAAGAGTTTTTGTTTTGTTTATGTATCATTCGAGCTCCACGTGTAAGTTTCAACTGGGCTCAGTAATTGCCAGTGAGATGTTTGTGACAATTCCTTCTCTGCGAACTTGGAATTATGTCGAAAGCACAAATTCGTGCGTTCCAAGTTCACTGAGAATGATTTACTGAAATATGCACATAAAAGGCCTAAATTTTTTGTTTATCTTTTGTTTATTTCATCTAATTTTTTTTTTTTTTACAATGTTTACATCTATCGTTTAATTGTAATGACACATATCATGATATAACTTTTGAGGTGGAACGATATCTAGACTAACATAATGAACTACAAACAGGTCCAGGTGGCCACTTATAGGTGCTCAGGGCGATTGCCTACGAGAATTGAGGTGGAACGATATCTAGACTAACATAATGAACTACAAACAGGTCCAGATGGCCACTTATAGGTGCTCAAGGGCGATTGCCTACGAGAAGAAAGTCTGCTGTGAAGATCCTTCTTGCAGACGTACGACTCATAAGTGGATACTTGTACGTGTTGAGTCCATTATGTTTGTCTAGATTTATTTGTTGGTTGCAAGAAAAGAAACTTTAATTCCTTAAGTTTGGGCTTGTTTGGAAGTATTTTTAAAATGGTTAAAAATGTTTTTGATGAAAGTGTTTTGGATTCCAAAATGACTTGAAGTGCTTATTGCAAGAAGCATCAATTATGCGTTTTTACAGGAAGCACTTCAAGTGATTTTCCATGATACACTAGCATTTTTCTTAGGTATTGGTTTCAAAAGCACTTTCATAAAAAACAATTTTAGTTATTTTAAAAGTACTGTCAAACGAGCCATATATATATATATACATCTTTGCAATATAACCATAAAAGTGTGTGATGCTTTTTTATTTTCTTCCGCAAAATCTTGAAAAGTGTGTGCTTTGCGTCAAATGATTAATTTCATTCACTCTTTTGTGTGGCTGCTAATCTTCCTTACAAAATTTCTTACCGACCAAAGTCATGCAGATAGCAAGAAGAGTCCTCTCTTTTGCATTTGGATGTGCCTATATTGGGTATCTACCCAATAGACTTTGTTCTTATTTGCTCTCTTTTTGCATTTCATTGCTCTAGTTATAAAGGTTTATGTTGAAAATGCTAGTGGGTAATGAATGCCCACAGTAATATTGAAATCTTTGGCAGATGAATGAAAATCTTGGCAGATGAATGTAGACTTTGGAAACAACATGATCCTATTTTCAAAGTCATGGGATGAAAATTTCAAATTGTAATATTTTATATCTGTTTTGCTCCATTCACTAAAAAGGTTATCCCTCATTTTGATCCTCGAAGCATTCAATGTGAAAATGAAGTAAAAATGATTGTTCATCTTCAAAGCATTGCCAATCAAATGCCAGATGCATTTAATGATGTTATGAAAGTGACAAAATCACATATACCAGCTGCAAATGCACCTGCAAGAATTGATGTCCCTGTTGGACAAAATAAAGTGGCAGCGTATGATTCATCTGGTGCACGCCTGAAGCGTGGTAAACCCCCAGGTTCAAAAGATTCAGCCCCTCGAAATAGAAAGACAAGGGTACAGCTGAATCCAAATGAAATCATTCAGGAAGAGAGAATGAATGACAAATCAACAATTCATGATTCTGGACATCCAGAAAAAGAAAATGTCCTTGATGAGACACATGTCCCTGAAGAGACAGAAGTACATGAGAGCAAAGAAATCTCCATAAATTATGCATGTACTAATGAATTGTGGGATCATAATGAAATAATCATCGACGATATGTTCGCATTCGCAGTAGCCACTGAAATCATATTAAGTGATGATATTAAGCCCCGCTCTGTTGATGAATGTAAACAGAGACAAGATTGGCCTAAGTGGAAAGATGCAATCCAGGCAGAATTAAATTCCTTGGAAAGGTGAAATGTTTTTAAACCAGTAGTCTAAACCCCACCTGGTGTAAACCCCGTGGGTTACAAATGGGTATTCACAAGGAAACGCAACGAGAAAAACGAGATTGCATGATATAAAGCATGACTCGTTGCACAAGGTTTTTCGCAAAGACTTGAAATTGATTATGAGGAGACATACTCTCCTGTAATGGACGCAATTACGTTCCGTTACTTAATAAGTTTAGTGGTTTCAGAAAAACTTGACCTGCGACTTATGTATGTCATCACCGCGTATCTATATGGAGAATTAGATACTGACATATATATGAAAGTCTCAGAAGGACTTAAGTCACCTAAAACAACTAACAAATCATGAGGCATGCTCTCAATCAAATTAAGGCGATCATTGTATGGGCTAAAACAATCCGGACAAATGTGGTATAATCGTCTCAGTGAGTATTTGATCAAAGAAGGGTATGTCAACAATGTCATTTGCCCTTGTGTATTCATTAAGAAATCCAACTCTGGATTTGCTATAGTGGTAATATATGTCGATGATATGAACCTAGTTGAAACTCCTGAATAGCTCAATAAAACTACTAAATATCTGAAAAACGAATTTGAAATGAAAGACCTTGGGAAAACAAAATTTTGTCTCGGCCTGCAGATCGAGCATTGTGCTAGTGGAATTTTGGTCCACCAATTAGCTTACATTGAAAAAATCCTAAAGCGATTTGGTATGGACAAGGCTTATCCACTCAGCACGCCAATGGTCGTTCGTTATCTGGATGTTAAGAAAGATCCATTCCGTCCAAAAGAAGATGATGAAATGGTCCTTGGTCCAGAAAGTGTCTTTTTTATTTTAGAAAACTATATTTTAATCCTTAAATAAGATAAAGTTTAGAAAAATGTTTTATACAAGATTAAAATTTGATTTTAGTCCCTAGACTCTATTTAATGTCAACATATGTATTCAATGTTTCTCTGTTTTATTTATAATTTTATGGTGTTCATAAATTAAATCTTATGAAAATATTATAAATTTTAATTCTCATTATGGTAAGTATCTTATATAAGAAAATATTTTCATAGAGATTTTTTAGTACACTTATGTTTTTCTATATTTTCTTATGTGTCACTAATTCATTACAATATATTTAGGTATGAATATTTCGGTACACTAAGTTAGTATAATATGTTTAGGTACGGACATTTCGGTACACTAATTAATTTAGTAAAATATATTATGATACGAACGTTTAGGTACACTAATTAGAGGAAGTAAAATAAAATTAATGAATTAAAATATGTATAATAATAAATTTTAATTTTAATGTAATGACATTAAATAAGATATCTATTAAATATTAAAACAAAAATGTAATATGAATTGAATTAAGTGCACATTAGAGGACTAAAATCAATATCCAATCTAACACCAGATTTTTATTGAATTTTAATCTTCTTCAAGGATTAAAGTTCAAAACCCCCATTTTATTTTGATTCTATGAATTTAGTTTTCAATTATCGTTTTTAGTCATACTAGTGTCACGGGATGACTCTTTAAGCCTTCCGCCCGTGCGGCACTTAGACTTGAATACCTCGACGAACAAGCTAAGTAAGCCTTCGAAGCCTCGCTTCCCCGGATCGAATCACAAAGAAAGCTAAGATAGCTTGGAGAATGCTAAAATCGCTTAGAAGATGGGAGAAAGGAAGCTTTGTATTGAAAGTTAAGAGAACTTTACAATTGCTTACAATTCTTGGATGGTTTGGCCAAATGGCCTTACCTCCTATTTATAGGCCTAAGTCACCTCCTCAATGGAGGGTTCTAGAATCCCCTACTTACATCCAAAAATATCTAGCATAGTTCTAGATACAACTTGCCTAATCTAGATTATTCTAGGTGAGGCTTAAATACGTACACTTGTGTGGAATGTTCCGGAATGCCCTAGATTATCTTGAATGCTCCGCCACGTTCTTGATTTCTCCGGGACATTCCAGAAGCTTCCATGAAGACATGGCTTCATGGGATTAGATATATGATGTCTTGGGCATTTTCTTTGTTTTTAACATGCGGCCCGTGACATCCTCCCCCACTTAAGCCGTCGACGTCCTCGTCGACTCTTGCCTCTCGAATGTCTGAATCAAGTCCTTATATTGCCATAAGGACGTCTCCTTCTCCCAGGTTGCTTCGGAGTATGGTAGCCCCTTCCATTTGACAAAGTACTCCACATGCTTTGGTTGTCTTGGTCGCACCACGACACGCTTGGCTTCAATGCTCTCCACTTCTTTGTCAAATGCCTCCGTCATCAAAGGGGGTGCTCGATGAGACTCACCTCGACTTGGTTCTTCATCGTCCGCATGATAAGGCTTCAAGTTGCTCACATGGAACACCGGGTGAAACTTGAGGCGGGGTGGGAGTTCCACAACATACGCGGCTTTGCCAACCTTCTTGATGATAGGGAATGGTCCCTCATATTTCCGCAACAACCTCTTATGCAGGCCACGAGTACTCTTGTGCTGAGACGCATTGAGCTTCACAAAGACTTGGTCGCCAGTTTGGAACTCCACATTCCTTCGCTTGCGATCTGCCCATTTCTTCATCTTCTTTGAAGCCTTCTCCAAATGAGCTCGAGCAAGTTCGTGGGCTAATTGCCACTCCTTAGCAGTTTTGAAAGCGGCTGGACTATTCCCCATGTAGCCAGTCACGACCGTGTTCGGGGTCAAGGGTTGTTGCCCTATAGCCAACTCGAACGGACTTTTCCCCGTCGACTCCGAACGTTGCAAGTTATAAGAGAATTGGGCAACATCAAGTAACTTAGCCCAATCTCGTTGATTGGCACTAACATAGTGCCGCAAATAAGTCTCTAGCAATGCATTAACCCGCTCCGTTTGTCCATCAGTTTGGGGATGAAAAGCTGTGGAGAAGTCTAACTTTGAGCCAAGTAGCTTGAAGAGCTCCTTCCAAAATCTACCCGTGAAGCGAGCATCTCGATCACTGACTATGCTCCTCGGAACACCCCAATACTTCACCACGTGCTTTAGAAACAAGCGTGCAGCTACTTCGGCTGTGCACTCCACAGGTGCGGGTATGAAGGTGCCATACTTGGTGAATCTATCGACCACGACGAAGATAGATCCACATCCATCAGACTTGGGCAAATGTGTGATGAAATCCATGGTTAGACACTCTCATGGTCTTGATGGGGTGGGAAGTGGTTCCAACAGTCCTCCCTGTTGCCTTTGTTCCACTTTGTCTTGTTGGCACACAAGACAAGTCTTCACGTATGAATCTACATCATCCCGCATTTGTGGCCAATAATAAGCATCGCTCACCAAAGCCAACGTGCGGTGAGTGCCAGGATGTCCTGCCCACATTGAGTCATGGCACTCCTTAAGGATTTCTTTCCTTAAGCTTCCCCACTTTGGGATGTAGATCCGCTTGCCCTTGGTGTATAGCAAGCCGTCCTCAAGCCAAAACCTTCTTGTCTTCCCATCCTTGACAAACTCCACAATGTTCTTGGCTTGGACGTCATGTGATAAACCTTCTCGGACACGGCCCAAGAGATGGCTTTGCGGCTTGAGTACCGTAGCCATTAACTCTACTCGTCTACTTAGAGCATCGGCCACCACGTTCTCCTTTCCTTGCTTGTACTCTAGCTTGTAATCAAACTCCGCTAAGAACTCTTGCCACCTTGCTTGCTTAGGTGTGAGCTTTTGTTGGGTTTGAAAGTAGCTAGTGGCAACGTTGTCCGTCTTGATGATGAATGGGGTTCCAAGCAAGTAATGCCTCCAAACTCTAAGGCAATGGATGATGGCGGTCATCTCCTTTTCATGGGTCGTGTACCTCTTCTCGGCATTGTTTAGCTTGCGACTTTCATAGGTTATCGGATGTCCCTCTTGCATCAACACTCCTCCTATGGCAAAGTCGGAAGCATCAGTATGTAACTCGAATGGCTTGTTAAGGTCGGGCAACCTTAGTACAGGTTCCTCCATTAGGGCCTTCTTCAACCTCTCAAAGGCCTCTTGACACCGGTCCGTCCATTCACATGCCTTGTTCTTCTTAAGAAGGTCTGTTAAGGGTGCTGCTATGGCTGAATACCCTTTTATGAATCTCCGATAGTAGTTGGCTAGCCCCAGAAAAGATCGTAGTGTTGGTACCTTGGTCGGCGGTTCCCACTCTTGAATGGCTTTGATCTTGCCCTTTTCCATCATAAGTTTCCCCTCCTTTATCTTGTGGCCAAGAAATTCTACTTCTTTTGTGGCAAAGGAGCATTTCTCCTTCTTGACATAGAGTTCATGCTCCCGAAGGGTCTTGAACACTATGCACAAGTGCTTGACGTGCTCCTCCAATGTCTTGCTATAGACAACGATATCATCAATGTAAACCACCACAAACTTGTCAAGATAAGGATGGAATACCTTGTTCATCAATGTGCAGAATGTTGCGGGGGCATTGGTCAGACCAAATGGCATGACTTTATACTCGAACGATCCATATCTGGTCACCATCGCCGTCTTCGATTCGTCTCCAGGGGCTATCCTCACTTGGTAGTATCCCGATCGAAGATCTAACTTTGTGAAGTACCTTGCTCCACCAAGTTGATCGAATAAGTCGGCGATCAACGGAAGTGGGTACTTGTTCTTGATGGTAATCTTGTTCAATGCTCTATAGTCAATGCACAACCTTAAGCTACCATCCTTCTTGCGTTGGAACAAGACGGGTGCACCATATGGGGACTTGGAGGGTTGGATGTAGCCAGCATCAAGTAGCTCGTTGAGTTGCTTCCTCAATTCCTCCAACTCGGGTGGCGACATCCTATAAGGTGATTTGGAGGGAGGCTTAGCACCAGGCTCCAACTCAATCGCATGGTCGACCTCTCTCCTTGGTGGCAACTTCTTTGGAAGTTCCTTAGGCATCACGTCCGCAAACTCCACAAGGACGTCTTCCACTTGTTTCGGCAAAGGCCCGTGCTTCTCCTCCCCTTCATTCAACATTAGGGTTGCAAGAAATGTGGCCTCGCCTTTCTTCCAAGACTTGGCAAATTGAATTGCCGACAAGTGCTGGGTACACTTCTTGGCTTGCCTTTCCAATGGCACCAGGCAAGGTTGTCTTCCGTCGGCTAGGATACAGAAGATATTGTAGAAGGGAATGGGAAAGGCTCGTACCTTGTCCATGAACTCTAACCCAATGACTACGCCATAGTCGTCCATCTTGACTACGGTGAAGTCGATATTTCCCTTCCATGCGCCAATGCCTACTTGTACATTGCGCGCAACTCCAACAATGGGGGTGGCAGCGGAATTTACCGTCTTCACGCTACCAGGCTCCTTTGTGACTCGGAGGCCAAGCCTTGTGGCTTCCTCCGACGTCATGAAGTTGTGTGTTGCTCCCGTGTCCACCAACACACTCGTCGTCTTGTCACCAATCTTGACGTCGACGAACAATGATCCTCCTCCAACCTGAGCCTTGGGTTGTGGGAGGGTTGTCTGGATGGCATTCAGTAGACGGATGCATCCCATCGTTGCATCGTTACTCTCTTCAGCCTTGTCCTCCTTGAAGGCCATGGCCTTAAGGGCCTTCTTTTGTGGGCAGTCTCGCATCATGTGAGGGCCGTCGCATAGGTAACAAGTGGGTTGCCAAGACTTACCTTTGCCTTTGTCATGCTTATCGGCTTTCTTCTCCTTTGGTTTGCTTGTCTCGGCCTTGTCCTTCGGCTTATGTTCTCCCCCACTTCTCTCATGGTTACCCCTCTTCCCCGTGGACTTGGAATCACCTTGGTGGCTTGATTTAAACTCAATCAAGGATTCGGCAGCGGCAATGGCATCAGACAATGTTTGCACGTGTCTCCTTTGTAGTTCGAGTTTTGCCCAATTTTGCAGTCCACTCATGAAGTACATGAGCTTGTCTTCCTCTAACATGTTGGGCACCTCGAATAACAAGCTCACGAAGGCGTTGACATAGTCTTTGACGCTCCCCGTTTGCTTGAGCCACCTTAGTTTCTCCTTGGCTTCGTACTTGGCATTTTGGGGATAGAAGTGCAACATAAGATCTTTCTTAAATTCATCCCAAGTGGTGAGAGAGAACGTACCTTGCTCAATCTCCATGCTTCGGCGACGCCACCACATAAGGGCATTGTCAGCTAAGAACATGGTTGCCGTTGAGATTTTGGACTCGTCATCTTCAAGCTTCAGGTACTTGAAGTATCGTTCCACGTTCCACACGAATGTGTCGAGCTCCTTTGCTTCCCTCTTCCCATTATAGGATTTGGGTTTAAAGGAGTCGATTACCTTGGAGTCCAACGCCTTGATTTCCCTCGGCCCTTGCACGAATTGCTTCACAACTGCTTCTTTACAAAACGCCACATCTCCCTTAAGTTCCCTTGTGTCCTTTATCTCTTCTTGAAGCGCCACAAACCTTGCCTCTATGTTGTCAAGGTGAACCTGGACTTCCCTCCGCATCTTGTCTGCCATGGTGTTGAGAGCGCCAAGGAGCTCATCTCGTAGCCCTTCCACCAAGCCACGCAATTCATCCTTACCATTGTCCACCATGGTTTGGATTTCCTCCTTGTCGACAACATCCTCATCAAGTCGAGTATCGAACTCGAGTATGGTTCGTTCCACCTTCTCGAGTCGCTCTTCCATGGTCTCCATCGATGCTTGCAAGTCCTTTAACTTTGGCTTGCTCTTGGCAACGTCTTGGACCTCGGCAGCACGCTCCCTTAGCTCGGAGACTCCGGACACCGTCTCTCCACTTGCCATATCCTACTTTCCTTCAAGTGATTCACGAGCTTGGCTCTGATACCAGCTGTCACGGGATGACTCTTTAAGCCTTCCGCCCGCGCGGCACTTAGACTTGAATACCTCGACGAACAAGCTAAGTAAGCCTTCGAAGCCTCGCTTCCCCGGATCGAATCACAAAGAAAGCTAAGATAGCTTGGAGAATGCTAAAATCGCTTAGAAGATGGGAGAAAGGAAGCTTTGTATTGAAAGTTAAGAGAACTTTACAATTGCTTACAATTCTTGGATGGTTTGGCCAAATGGCCTTACCTCCTATTTATAGGCCTAAGTCACCTCCTCAATGGAGGGTTCTAGAATCCCCTACTTACATCCAAAAATATCTAGCATAGTTCTAGATACAACTTGCCTAATCTAGATTATTCTAGGTGAGGCTTAAATACGTACACTTGTGTGGAATGTTCCGGAATGCCCTAGATTATCTTGAATGCTCCGCCACGTTCTTGATTTCTCCGGGACGTTCCAGAAGCTTCCATGAAGACATGGCTTCATGGGATTAGATATATGATGTCTTGGGCATTTTCTTTGTTTTTAACATGCGGCCCGTGACACTAGGATACTTCCAAAATCTCCAGTTATCAATTACAATCAAACAGTTCCGAGTACAACAAGAACACTGGGCCCTTAATTAAGAAAATTTATAAAAACAACCAAGCAACAAAAAGGTCAGACCAAGTCAACTTTGTTTCAGTCCAAGTCACACAAATTTTGTTTTTGACGACTCAAAGTTTATCACCGTGAGTTTTAAGGTATATAAGTTGGTGTTGAACGATGATCATGATCAGTCGGCCCTTGTGCAACATGTTGAGCCAAAAGGCATCGGAGACTAGGCTCTCTCCGTGGGCGCAAATCAGTCAACATCCGTCTTGGCTTCGAATTTTCCGGGATGTCAACCAATCTCCATATAAAAACTTCTGTTTTCCTTGACGGTCTTTGCCTCAGGTTTATTAATGGAGTCTGTATATGTTCACATCTTAATCATAATTAGTGAAAAACTTAGCTAACATAATTGAAAAATAGCATGAATACATCGTACTAAAGTTACAGACACTAGTGTTACACGTACACAGAGATGCAAACAGCGAAAACTTCACCAATGCGGTCTCTTCCTAAAAGACGACACAAGAAAAGTAAAAAGGGTTAGAGGGAGGGTGAAAGCGGGGCGTGGAAGCAGGTTGCTACAATTCTATAAGCTGTACAAGGTTTGAAGTCAGTGTCTCTGCCTCCCCTTTTGGTTTACATCTGATCTACCGGAACTATGTAAACTTCCACTCTTTGTGAGTCGAGGCTCAGAAAGCGCTTGTTTCTTAAGCATGGGGACCTCAGCATGACAGAATTGCTCGCACAAATCATCCGTTTGGCAGAAGTTATCTAGACCAACATTTTTCAAGGTCAAGTCACTTGTTCCTTGAGTTTTTGATGAGCTTAGTTGCTGCTGAAAGTACTCCTCAATATGGGGATCGTAGTCTACTGGGATTGCACCAGTGAGAGTTTTTATAGCAAATTCAATGCATGGATAGGGCCATGAACCCCCAAAAGGCAACTCAGTTGGGGATCCTGACTTCTGTCTAGCGCTATCATCCTTTCCAACTTTCCCTCCGCCTTCTGGGATAAAAAGGTTGCCACTTTCCTGCTTCCCGCTGCTCATTATTGTCTGCTTCTACGTCCCCAGGACGACCTTTGGAGTTGCCAGGTCCCCTGAAGAATGCTCACCATTGCTCCCGGAATTGTCAAAACCTATTCCAGTGAGAGTATTGTAAATGCAATGCAGGGATCTGTGAAGAAATCCGCAAGAGGCAAGTCTGGTTGAAGTCCTGGCTTCTCTTCAGCCTTATCATTGGTTTCAAGTTTTCCTCCATGCTCTTTTGGGCTACTTCGGCCCCCCAATGGGAAAACAGAAGCACACCTTTGCTTCTCGTCACCATTAATTGCTCGTTCCACATTTTGTATGCTCTTTTCTGGCTCAACCTCAAGATAATCAGGCTGTTGGGATCCGCAACTGGGCAAATCACCAGGGGAAGAACCTTCAGTTTTATGGCGTACTCCATCCCCTGACTGTTTAATTGCAACTCGACATGCACGAGTACTTGTTTTCAGTTCTGGAACTGGACCAACTTCAACTCCAGCTAGTCGCTTTGAAGCACGGCGAGGCAAGATAAGCTCTTTCTTGTTCTTTGATTTGCAGACGCCGGGACGGTTTCTTTCATGTTTTATCAGCCCACTTTCCAGGCATTGGTTACCCGGCGGGTCTCCACCTGCAGGAGCTGAAATACATTCAATATTTTTGGAATCACCATCCTGTTCATTTTGTTCTAAACCTTTGGCTTCTGAAGGATTTAAGCTGCCTAATTCAGTGCCCGCCTCGCCTGGAGCATGTAACTTTTCAACTGAGCTCAGTAATTGCCAGTAAGTTTTCAGTCATTTCGTTAATTTCATCTAAATTTTTTTGTTTTACAATGTTTACCTATGTCGTTTAATTATAACGACGCATATCGTTGATATGACTTTTGAGGTGGACCAATATCTAGACTAACATAATGCACTACAACACGTCCAAGTGGCCAATTATAGGTGCTCAAGGGCGATTGCCCACGAGAAGAAAGTCAGGTATGGAGATCCTTCTCGTTGACGTACAACTTATAAGTCGATACTTGTACGAGTTTAGTCCATTATGTTTGTCTATAATTATTTGTTGGTTAGAAGAAAAGAAACTTGTACGAGTTTACCCTTGCTTTACAAAGACATTGTTTCCATGACTCGAACCTGTGACCTTTCGGTCACAAATGAGCAACCTTTGCACAAAGGCTCACCCTCAAAGCATGAATTTAGTTATAGAAACTCAAAGCATGTGAAGTGTGAACTTAGGAGCATCACACACTTTTCATGGTCTACAAGGGAAAAGTAATAAAGTGTCTAAGCACAAGAAACTGAAACAAGAAAACAAATCCTAATTCTTATAGAAGACCAGTCGGCAATTAGTTTCATAATTCATATTGAAGACCATTTTGTTTGTAATCCTTATCATCCTTGTAGTCCTGCTACTCACTCAGTTTATGGATTATACACGCCGGGATGTATAACTAGGGACTATTAGTCAATTATTTACAATTAATCTTCTGCGCAAGAAAAACTTGTTCACAGTTTTGAAATCATGGCATCAGGTGTGTTTTCTCTTCATAATTCCCTTTATTTTGTACATTTTTTTACCTTGTTATATCATGATATCCTACTTTAGATACATATCAGTTTTTAGATATTAAATATCGGTGTTTAGGGTTAAAGCATTCTAAATTTATGGTCAACTTTTAGTCGTCGTTCTCTGTTTGTGACTGATTTGTTTTCCAAGTGCCTGACTACCTTGACGGTGTTTCATATATACATACTATTTATATCTTGAAATAAAAGAAATAGGGTTTTTCTTTGAAAGTAAAAAAGATGTGGTTTGTCCCGTGCATAAAACATCTATATTTATGTCTGCAATTTTATGTGATTTAACATATATAATTTTTCTTCCTGCCAGATTGGGCAAATCTTCCTATGCATCTTTTGGATTCAATTTTAGAGAACTTAGTGTCACGGTTAGATTATATTCGATTCAGTGTTGTTTGTATGCCATGGTATTGCGTTGCAAAAGATAATAAAAGAAAATTTGACGAGATGTCAAGTTGTCGTCATAATCCTCCGCTACTCTTGATCCAAACTCCTAAAAAACCCGAGTGGAATTTATACAACCCCATGGAAGACCAGGTTCTTGGTTTGCAGCTGAAATTTCCGAAGAAGCGACTCTGTGGTTCTTCAAAAGGATGGTTAATAGCTATGAATATGGATTTAGTAGTGACTCTTAAAAATCCGTTTTTTAAGGGTGAAAGGGACATCATCCATCTTCCTCCTCTAGCTTGTCCAGATCGTCTGCTTGACCGGGTAAAGGCTGAGTTTGTAAATAAGGCGACATTGTCAGCAGATCCAATATTAGAGGCCGATAAATGCATTGTTATGGTCATATATGAGCCAACTGGTCATGATTTGGCTTTCATTAGACTCAACAAAGATTCATCATGGACTTACATTGTTGATGAAAAATTTAGCTCTCTCCAAGATGTTGTTCATGTTGGAGATAAGTTTTATGTTGTTGAACAAATGGGAAGACTTTTTTCTTTTGATATTACTACTGATCAATCCATCTCTAATAAACAATTGGTTGCTGGCAATACCTTGGAAGATTTGGAAGATTTCGAATACGAAGTAAAGACATATATCGTGGTTTTAGATGATAACGAATGGTTGATGGTTCAAAGGGTTGTTGAATTTGATCATGGTGGTCGTTGGACAAAGGAAGTTAGGATATCTAAATTGGATTTTGATAAGTACAAGTGGATTGAGACAGAAACCTTAGGTGATGTTGCTCTATTTTTGGGCGATAACTTTTCGATATCTGTCAAGGCCTTGAATTTTTCAGGATGTCTGCCAAATTGCATATACTTCAACTATGATTTTGATCCTATCAACAGTTATCCAAAGAACCGCATATATGATGATTATGGCGTGTACAACATTGAAAGTCGAAGCTTTTCGCAGGCTTACACCCAAGAGGCTAAGAGACTTTTGGAGAAGACCATGCAACCTCCATATTGGGTCGTGCCTACTTTGCAGTTGTAAAAAAGTTGTTATGTTTCTTCTTATGTATTATTTACTTCTGTCACTTTTATGCGTTGTATCCTTTTTTTTTTGTTTTACAATGGAAGCTCAATGGAGAGTTTATATATGCAACAAATTTTCCACCTTTTTGTTAAGAGACGATTTTCTAGAATGGAGCTTGAGAAAATAAAAATTCATGACATTTCTTCTGCGCTAAACTGGGAAATTTTTTAGCCGAAACCGAAAACATCTGGTTTTCAATCTGCTCTGGCGATGTTCAGTGTGGCCATATCCCGTTTTGGGGACATATCCTCAAAGCAAAATAACTTGGCTTCTTCCTTTCTTTTTCATTTTGGGGGATTTGAGCCATTAAATCTTGATTGTTGGGTGAAAGATCTAACGGCTAAAAATTAATATGATAAAAAATGAAGGCAGACCAAGAAATCCTCAACATTATGATCAAGATCACCAATATGATAAGAAAGGAAGGGAGAGCAAGAAAGTCTGGAGTTTTGGATTTGGACAGAAAAAAAAAATTGTTTTGTTTATGTATCATTCGAGCTCCACATGTAAGTTTTCAACTTTGTGACAATTCCTTGGCTGCGAACTTCGAATTATGTCGAATGATCAGATACAAATTCGTGGGTTTCCAAGCTCATTGAGAAGGAATTACTTAAATACGCACATAAAACGCCAAAATTTTTTTGTTTATCTGTTGTTAATTTCATCTAAATATTTTTGTTTTACAATGTTTACATATCTCGTTTAATTGTAACGATACATATTGTAATATGACTGTTGAGGTGAAATGATATCTTGACTAACATAATGAACTAACATGTCCAAGTGGCCAATTATAGGTGCTCTAGGGCGATTGCCTACGAGAAGAAAGTCCGCTATGGAGATCCTTCATACGACTTATAAGTGGATACTTGTACATGTCTAGATTTATTTGTTGGTTGAAAGAAAAGAAACCTTGACAAAGAAACCTGTTAGTGTTTAGTCTATTGAGTTTGGGCTCGTTTGGAAGTGCTTTTAAAATAACTAAAAACACTTTTAATGAAAGTGTTTTGGGCTCCAAAATGACTTGAAGTGCTTTCTGCAAGAAGCACCAATGATGCGTTTTTGCAAAAAGCACTTCAAATGATTTTTCATGATACACTAGCATTTTTCCTAATGATTGATTCCAAAAACACTTTCATAAAAAACGGTTTTTGGTTATTTTAAAAACACTTCCAAACAAGCCATATATATACATGTTTGCAGTAGTGTGTGATGCTTTTTTATTTTCTTCCATAAAATCATGAAAAATGTGTGCTTTGAGTCAAATGGTTAGTTTCATTCAAACTCTTGTGTGGCTGCTATTCTTCCTTACAAAAATTCTTACCTACCAAAGTCATGCAGATTGCAAGAAGAGTTATGTCTTTTACATTTGGATGTGACACATCCCGATCCAGATTGTCCACTAAGGCTCTGAATCGAACTGTGTTGGTCGACACCTAAAAGGTGACGAAACCATAAAATGTAGTGATATGAAAAATGTGAATAAATTTAAACCTAAAGGTGCCTAAATACAAGAGTGCATTATGAGCGGGAATGAACCCATTTCACACGTGGCGTCAGAGCATAAGTAAAGTACAGTAGAGTGGATTGAAAATCATACCATCGAAGGTAATCTCCAATACCAAGACTTGCCACGAATCCTCGTCGATACGAAAACTCTGCTACGTAACTCAATCCGGAAGATCCGCATCTCGAATTTCTGATCCGTACTTCCAAAGATCCACATTGTGCTTCTAAAACATCATACTAAAATTTCATTACGATCCAACAGTTGGATCTCCGCCAATTGCCAATTGCCAATCGCCAATTCAAGTGGCGGTCAACATTTTATTTTACGAACTTACAAATCCAATTCGTGAAGATCCATACGTCAGATTCCCAATCCGTAAGTTTCTATGGTCCTTAAATATTACGTATAATAACATACTAAAGTTTGGTGATGATCCAACGATTGAATTATCGATTCATAAAATGGTCAAGTGACGGACCTTAATGGAACTAGGTTCAAATGACAGAAAATCGTCAATCGGACTACACATACGGAATTAGAGAATCAAATTTAATCTAGGAAGGTCAGGGGATGCCTCACCCCATGCGTCGCCGCCACACAACAGCTGGCTACCCTGACTCGCCGAAAAATCCAACTATTTCTAAAAATTTCCGAATTTTGCCACAATGAAGATCTCAATGAGTAGAGAAAAATTTATACATGTGGCCAAGTCCAATTTGGCCGAAAAGCCTCAATTTCACTCAAGCCTGTCGGAAACCTTAGAAATTGGTGGCTTCGATCCATCACCTCCGGTGCTCCGCCGCCCCTATAGTTGTTTGGGCTTTGTTTCGAACCTCAAAAGGAGTATGTTGATGGTGGTGGTCGACTATACTACCTTCAAAAATAGAGGAATTTGAGCCGTAACCCCATGAACCCGCCGGTGAGTTTATCCCGAAATCAAACTCATTTAACTCGGTTTTTTTATGAGATTGGAAGAGGAAGGAGCGCTAGATCAATTCTAGGTGGTGTGTGGCTTCTAATCGTTGGAGAAATCGTCTGAAAAGATGTCGGAAATCACTTCTGTAGTAGGGTCGAGCAGCGGGTCACAAAATGACCCGGTTTGGCTGGGTGGATTTCCCCATGTTCCTCTCCTTTCTCTCCTTTCTCTTGGTCCTCATTGGTCAGTCACCTCATCTCCTCTTCTCTTTCCCGATTCCCTCTCTTCTTCTTCCTCCTCCTGCTGCCATTCGGCAGTTTCTATTTCTTTCTCTCTTTTTTTCCTCCCAGCCACACACATGTGGCCTAATAATTTTTTAGTATAAAATAATATAATATAATTAAAATAGTTATTTCTTCAAAATACTTTCGGGTTCGTAGCTCCGTAAAAACTTTAACCGTAACTCCAAATTCACTTATGCTTGCGCTTATTCATTCGTATCGTTGAGTACTTCAGAAATACGCTAAAAGAATATTTAGTATGTCTCACTATACGTTGATCAACGAAAGTCAAAACCTTCCTCTAGAGCATTTTCATAAATTCACACTTTTAAAATTTATAAAATCGTAGAACTAGGGACGGATTGTCACAGGATGTGCCTATATATAACTACCTAATGGACCTTGTTCTTATTTGCTCTCTCATTTTGCATTTCATTGCTCTAGTTATAAAGGTTTATGCTTTGATTTTATTTTAATTTTAATTTTCTATTTGTTAGCTTAATTTCTTGTTTTCTTGTTTTCTTTTTCTATTTGTTTGCTTAATTTCTTGTAAGAGCTATCAAAGCTATGAAATCTAAGCAACAAGTGAAAACTAAATTCATAGAATCAAAATAACAAAGCCTCCTTCGTAGGATACACGGTTGCAATTCAAGCATGCAACAAATTCTTAAAATATCCAGGTAGAGGTTCTTCTTTCTTAGAAGATGATGAGTTGTTTGTCGTGAGCTTTGTTCTTTTACCTTTTTCACGGGAGCAATTGTGCTCCTCTTTGTCGTCTTTTGTGCAGTAGACGTTATACCAACTCTTGCAAAAGAATTTTCCTTCATACTCTGGTTTGTGTTTGGAATTGTAGCACATGTATCTTCCAAACACAAACAGAGTATGAAGGAAATTTTGTAAGAGTCGCTACAATGTTTACTGTATAAAAACCAACAAGCAGGCGCACAATTGCTCCGGTGAAAAAAAGAACATAACAAAACCTTCAACAGACAAATCATTCGCTCCTAAGAAGTAAGAACCTCGTATCATAGCTAGGTATTTTAAGAATTTGGTTACATGGTTGAATGCAACTGTGTTTCCTACAAAAGTGTCTGTTATTTTGATTCTATGAATTTAGTTTTCAATTATCGTTTTTAGCCTTACTATTACACTTCCAAAATCTCCAGTTATCAATGACAATCAAATAATTCCGAGTACAACAACAAAACTGGGTCCTTAATTAAGAAAATACATAAAAACAACCCAGCAACAAAAAGCTCAGACCTCTACTGATCACCAAATTTAAACTTTTCCTAGAATTTTTCGGTCAATATCCGTCTTTGGCTTCGAATTTTTCGGGATGTCAACCAAACTCCATATACTACACTTATGATCCGAAAATTTGAAAATAAAAACTTCTGTTCTCCTTGACGGTCTTTGCCTCAGGTTTATTAATGGAGTCTATACATGTTTACATCTTAAACATAATTAGTGAACAAACTTAGCTAACATAATGGAAAAATAGCATGAATACATCGTACTAAAGTTACAGACACTAGTGTTACACGTACACAGAGATGCAAACAGCGAAAACTTCACCAATGCGGTCTCTTCCTAAAAGACGACACAAGAAAAGTAAAAAGGGTTAGAGGGAGGGAGGGAGGCAGGGGGAGTAGCTGTACAAGGGTTGAAGTCAGTGTCTCTGCCTCCCCGTTTGGTTTACATCTGATTCACCGGAACTATGTAAACTTCCACTCTTGGTGAGTCGAGGCTCAGAAAGCGCTTGTTTCTTAAGCATGGGGACCTCCGGATGACAGAATTGCTCGCACAAATCATCCGTTTGGCAGAAGTTATCTAGACCAACATTTTTCAAGGTCAAGTCACTTGTTCCTTGAGTTTTTGATGAGCTTAGTTGCTGCTGAAAGTACTCCTCGATATGGGGATCGTAGTCTACTGGGATTGCACCCGTGAGAGTTTTAATAGCAAATTCAATGCATGGGTCGGGCCATGAACCCCCAAAAGGCAACTCAGTTGGGGATCCGGACTTCTGTCTAGCGTTATCATCCTTTGCAACTTTCCATCCATCTTCTGGTATAAAAAGGTTGCCGCTTTCCTGCTTTCTGCTGCTCTTATTGTCTGCTTCTACGTCCCCAGGATGACCTTTTGGAGTAGCCAGGTCCCCTGAAGCATGCTCAACATTGCTCCTGGAATTGTCAAAACCTATTCCAGTGAGAGTCTCTATTGCAAATGCAATGCAGGGATCTGTGAAGAAATCCCCAAGAGGCAAGTCTGGTTGAAGTCCTGGTTTATCTTCAGCCTTATAATCGGTTTCAAGTTTTCCTGCATGCTCTTCTGGGCCACTTCGGCTCCCCGATGGGAAAACAGAAGCACACCGTTGCTTGTCATCACCATTAATTGCTCGTTCCACATTTTGAATATGCTTTTCTGGCTCAACCTCAAGATAATCAGGATGTTGGGACGCACAACTGAGCAAATCACCAGGGGAAGAACCTTCAGTTGTATGGCGTACTCCCTCCCCTGACTGTTTAATTGCAACTCGACATGCTCGAGTACTTGTTTTCAGTTCTGGAACAGGACCAACTTCAACTCCAGCTAGTCGCTTTGAGGCACGGCGAGGCAACATAAGCTCTATCTTGTTCTTTGATTTGCAAAGGCCAAGACGGGTCTTTTTCCTTTCATGTTTTATCAGCCCACTTTCCAGGCATTGCTTACCTGGCAGGTCTCCACCTGCAGCAACTGAAATACATTCACCATTTGTGGAATCACTGTCCTGTTCTGTTTGGTCCGAACCTTTGGCTTCTGGAGGATTTAAGCTGCCTGATTCAGTGCCCACCTCACCTGCAACATGTCACGAGTTCATCTCAGATAAAAGATTATTAACTTAGTGTTGCAGAATAAGGGTTGGCCTTGGAAATCAATCGAACTTCCTAAATCATTACAATGTATAAAGAAATTAACTTCATGCCAATTTTCAGAGTCTCAAATCCCATTCCCACATAAAAAATAGAGGAAAGAATACGGAATATATCTACAAAAGGACAATACCAAGAGATTGTAAACAAGACGTGAAATTTGAACATTACTCTGATCAGAACTGTGTTCAGGAAGGGACGGGCCTTCAGTTGTATGGCGTGCTCCCTCCCCTGACTGTTCAATTGCAACTCGACGGGTTCGAGTACTTGTTTTCAGTTCTGGAACTGGACCAACTTCAACTCCAGCTAGTCGCTTTGAAGCACGACGAGGCAAGATAAGCTCTTTCTTGTTCTTTGATTTGCAGAGACCAGGACGGTTTCTTTCATGTTTTATCAGCCCACTTTCCAGGCATTGGCTACCTGGTGGGTCTCCACCTGCAGGAGCTGAAATACATTCACTTTTTGTGGAATCACCATCCTGTTCATTTTGCTCCAAACCTTTGGCTTCTGAAGGATTTAAGCTGCCTAATTCAGTGCCCACCTCACCTGCAGCATGTTGCAGGTTCATGTCAGTTAAAAGATTATTTTTGAGAAAGATTATTAACTTAGTGTTTCAGAATAAGGTTTGGCCTTGCAAAGCAATCAAACTTTCTTAAATCATCAAGACAAAAAAGAAAATAACTTTATGTCAATTTTCAGTCCCAAGTCCCATGAAAGGGGAAAGTAAGGAATACACCTATGAAGGACAATACCAAGAGACTGTAAATAAGACGTGAAGTTTGAACATTACTCTGATCAGAAGTATGTTCAGGAAGGGACGGGCCTTCTCTATTACATGAACAATTAAGTATCTCTCCATCCTTCATTGTCTCATTCAATTTCAAGCTCGGTTTGTCTAATTCCTGTTTCACGGTTACAAGAGAGAATCCAAACAAGGAAAGATGTCAATGAAAAACTGTAAGTACACATTTTCCTAACAATCAAAATTAATAGCAGGCACAGTAGCAGTTAAAATCCAGACAATCCATTTTGTTGTACACTTACAAACGCTTTTTGATCTTCCGATTCCTTATCGCCGCTACCACTCGGCTCAAGAGTTAACGTTCCTGGCTGCTCATTTTCAAGATAGCGATGCACATCCCTGATAGAGCAGAATACTTTTTCACTTGCAGGAGCAATATAATGCTGCGCAGAGATTAAATATCAGTAAAAAAAGGAGTGAACTTTAGGGATGACCCAATATAAAGTGAATGAGTGGAATGAGCTTGAAACTGAAAGACCGTGGAAACTCTGAACAAGCCCATACTGCGCACGCACACTCACATGAGCAGAGAGAGAGAGAGAGAGAGAGAGAGAGAGAGTTCATTACCGTGTCTCTCCTAGTCTTACGAGCCTTTTTTGTAATCCGAATTTCTTTGGTCCATCCTGGAGGTAGTCCTTCTGCTACAGTCTTCTCAACTACAACCTAAATGCTTGAAAATTGAAGTTTCCATATCTTAATTAGTAAAATCTGTCAAGATTAAACATCTAAACACAAATAATAAACAGAAGTTTGAGTCAACGGACATCATCTGAAGGTCGCTTGAGAGTCTCTTTAATTTTCTGTTCGTCTTCATGACTGGAGGTGCTGAGATATCGAGATACCTCTGCCCTGGAACTAAATCTATGCCCACTTGAGGATTCGTAATAATACTGCAACAAACACAAAATATAACCACCTCTACTAAATTATCTATCGCAAAAGATAATCAGATCTCTCTCCAAAATAATTAAAAATGGTGTCAAACTTTGCTCAAATAGTTTTAAAGTTTCATGTTACCACAAATGAAGTTGCAAGTTCAGTTCCCTATAAATAAGGATATCGATATATGCATTAAACAAGAAACTTTCCGGATTTAGTCCGAGAAATTTAGGCAGAAAAAAATTTGATGATACATAACAGATTGTCAAAGGAACTTGAAACTTCGAAATTCGATAGTACAAAGTTCAGAGAAGCACAGTATGTTCCACATATCACAAAATTCCATATAATCAACGTAGAAAATTGGTTTCGAAGGGAACATGGTACATTATAACACATTCAAAAACAGCAGCAAAGGTGTCAAATTTATTCTCAAAATCCACATTTTCAACAACCTAGGAAATGCCCGGTTCTAAGTTCATATCTAAAATGCACACCTCAACATCACAACTAAATTTCCAAACTTGTGCGGAGGTGCTCGAATCCTCTTCCGCGCAGTTTAAATTAGTTTAAAGTAGAATATCGCTCGTATCAATCCAACCTTCCAATCCTCTGTCCACTTTTATACAAGCACAAAAATTGGTTCTTACCAACTTACAGAAAACTAAATTAAAACTAAACTATAACTTCAATTCCAGAAATTACTCAAGGATGTTGCACCTGTACTAATTTCCTAATTAGGGTTTGAGAAGTCAATAAATAAACTTAATTAAAAGATAGAAAGGAGAGTAAATTCCATACCTTGTCTCTTTTGCCGTTTTTTCTAAACTTGACCTCCACTGTCCATCCAGTTGGGAGCCAGTCCTCGGAGTTCTGCTCCTCCATCGCCGGAAAATGACTTCCCCGGCGACCACCGCTGGAATATGAGTCGCACACACACTCTCTCTCTCTCTCTCAGTAAAATGTTGAAAACTAAAAAGCTTCGAAGGTCTTCGGACCCACGTGTTTCCGATACTGTATTGCTAGGGCTGCGAGTTATAATTGTTAGACGATAATACCCCTCGTTTTTTATCAGTAAAAGACACATTTGACGCGAAGTACCATAATATGAAGCAAAGTTTTAAAAGAGTGCCTAAGAACAAGTCCACTCCTAAAGACTTTGCACTAACACTTAGTACATTTATACACTTAAATGAACAGTAATAGACTTCAATGAATAGTAATAGGTCAAAGCATCTCCATCCCTAACAAAAAATAGCCTAATCAATTTTATTAAAATATTATTATTTTTTATTATAAAATAATAAAAATAATAATTTTATAGAAAAAAATAAAGAAGTCAGGAACCTCTTCTCTCTCAATCTATCACGCTTCTCTCTCTCTGGTTTCTCACATCCCTATCGCCGCCTCGTCTCTATCGCTCTGCCGTCCTTCACTCCTCATGGACTCGAATCTGCGCTCTCTTTCCTTCGAAAGGTAGGTGGCTTTCAAGTTCCACTACCCTCTATACTATCCCCTCTACATCCCCAATCGGTTCTCTCTCTCTCTCTCTCTCTCTCTCTCTTTTCCAACTCACTCCGGCGGTTCATAATTCCGACGTTGAAACGGCGTGGAAGATCGTACATGTAGACCTTGAGAGGCGGGGAGGTTGTGGCGCAGAGGGACCGGACAACCGGAGGCGGCGATAAGGGGAGGAGCGGGAGGAAGTAAGATCGGATGTCGATGGTGCCGATGAAGATTGAGTAGGTGAGGAGGAGGAGGAAGGCGAAGATGAGGGCGTCAGGCAACGGGTCACCAGCTTGATTTCGCCAGCGCCACAAACTGCTTTTCTTCTTGCTCAGTCATCTTGTGTTTTCTCGGTGCCATTCCCAAAAAATGCACGCTAATAGCCTGGTCCTTAGCTCTGTCAATTCTAGGCTGGTCTTCAGACCAGCTTAGGCTGGGTGCCAGGCAATTGAACGGGCTGGAGTGGATTGACTGAGTCCCGGCCCCTTTTTTTTACTGGGTGCCGGCCTAATGGTGTTCCGATGGAATGCTCTAAGGGCGGTTGCAGGCGATTGAAGACTTTGAAGTGGGACCAAGTAGAATAATGACACATGTTAGTGAAGAGCAGCAAGCTTTCAACTCTTCTGCGTGCTATCTCTTCCATCAAGATCACCAGATTAAGTGATTCAGGTATTTGAAATTTTATCAAACGGTCAAAAATTATTATAGTTTTTAAGGGATCAAAACAGGTGGACCGTTGGATGAAATTTCAAAGGTTCGGATCACTTAATCTGGTGGCCTTGGTGGAAGAGATCCGGTGAGAATCTCTTTCCGCACCTCTCAAGCAAAGATGGAAAGATTTATCCATATATAGCTAGAGATGAAAAAAATTAGCTATAAATTATGGACAAGGATTGTCTGCCCTCCTTGTTCACGTGCCCTCCCATACCCTCCTGTTTGTGTGGTCACGGTTAAGCCACGTCAACATTTTATATTACTATTCATTTTTGTCTTATTATCTCTATAAAAAAAACCAATATAAAATGTTGACATGGTTTAATTGTGACCACACAAAACAGGAGGGCACGGAGACAAGGAGGGTAGACAATCCTTGTCCATAAATTATTTCTCTTATCTAACATTCGTGTCATGTTTTCCGTATTGTGTCATTTTCATGACATACTCGATATTTTAACGGATCGTGCTATATAACACCCGTTAAAATTTGTTGCATACACTAAATGCTCCCTTGAGCTTCCATTATAAACAAAAAAGGGACACAACGCATAAAAGTGACAGAAGTAGATATTTACACAAGAAACGTAACAACTTGTTTACAATTGCAAAGTAGGCACGACCCAATGTGGAGGTTGCATGGTCTTGTCTATAAGGGTGCGTTTGTTGCACCGGACTGTCTCGGACTGGACTAGCTTCAGGGACTAAGCTGGACTGACTTAGACTAGACTAAGCTGGACTAGCTTAGTGAAGCGTTTGGTGCAGCGTCGGACTAAAAAACAGGATAATTAATAACTATAATATTATATTATATAATACACATCTAATAATATTTTATTATTAATTCAATAATATTTTATTACTAAATCAAGCTTTTTCTTTTTGAGTTCCAAAGTACACAGCCAGACACTCCACTGCTCTCTCTGGAGAGTTCTTCCCTTTTCTTCCTCTTTAGTTTCGTTCCCCATCACTTCTTTTCTCCTTCTTCTTTCCTGCAAGACAACATCCTTCAAATCATTTTTCTTGCAAATCGTCCCCCGTGCTACTCTCCCCTCCCTCTCTGTCTCTCCATTTCTCTTTGTCCCAAAGCTACTCTCTCCCCTTCTCTATCCATTATTTCCGAAATTTTCTGGGGCAAAGGAAAAAAATTTGGAAATTTTCTGGGAATATTCGGGAATAAGGAAGAATTTTGCTATTGGGATTGTTGTTGTTATCGTTTTGCATATATGTTTTTGAATTTTGGTGTTGAGATTTAGGCAGTGGGTAGGGCTGTGTTTTAGATCTAGACATGGGTTGGCAAACGGAGTCGCCCAGAAGCATTCTTGCAGATTTGTAGTTCACAAGACTTGCTGCATGCGATCGTCCTATGCAAGTTCTGGAGACGGGATTAGCAATCCCATGGTTTTTGGGGGGCTTAGCAAAGACCGGCTAGGCCCTGTTTTAGTCGGGACGAGTGAGAGCTAGTCTCATTAACTCTAAGCCCTATGGGAAACAAACACGGGACTGGACTAACCCTTAGTCCAGTCCAGTCCAGTGAACTTTAGTGAGGGAAAACAAACACCCCCTAAGTTTCTTAGCCTCTGGGGTATAAGTCTGCGAATAGCTTCGACTTTCAATGTCGTACACGCCATAATCATCATCTAAGCGGTGTTTTGGATAACTGTTCACACAATCAAAATCATAGTTGAAGTATATGCAATTTGGCAGACATCCTGAGAAATTCGAAGCCTTGACAGATGTCGAAAAGTTATCACCCAAAAATAGAGCAACATCACCTAAGGTTTCTGTCTCAATCCACTTGTACATATCAAAATTCAATTTAAATATCCTAACTTCCTTTGTCCAACGACCACCATCATCAAATTCAACAACCCTTTGAACCATCAACAATTCATTATCATCTAAAACCACAATGTATGTCTTTACGTACTTCTGGAAACATTCCAAGGTATCGGCAGCAACCAATTGTTTATCAGAGATGGATTGATCAGAAGTAATATCAAAAGAAAAAAGTGTTCCCATTTCTTTGACAACATAAGACTTGCTTCCGACGTGAACATCTTGGAGAGAGCGAAGTGTTTCATCAACAACGTAAGTCCACGACGTATCTTTGGTGAGTCTAAAGAAAGCCAGATTATTACCAGTTCGCTCACGTTCATGTATGACCATGACAATACATTTATCGGCCTCTAAGATTGGATCTGCTGACAATGTCGCCTTGTTTACAAAAGTAGTCTTTCTCCGGGAAGACATATTATCTGGACAAGCTAGAGGAGGAAGATCGATGACGGAATCTGCTCTCTTTTGTCTCCCCTTCACCCTTAAAAACGGATTTATAAGAGTTACTACGAAATCCAGATTGACAGCTATTAACCATCCTTTTGAAGAACCACGCAGTCGCTTGTTCGGAAATTTCAGTTGCAAACCAAGGACCTTGTCTTCAATGGGGTTGTATAAATTCCACTCGGGTTTTTTAGGAGTTTGGATCAAGAGTAGTGGAGGATTATGACAACTTGACATCTCGTCAAATTTTCTTTTATTATCTTTTGCTACACAATGTCATGGCATACAATTTGAACCCAAAATTACACTATTGGTTCAAGCAATCAAGCTCGTTGAATAAGCAGATATTAGACCGTTGGATGATAAAATGGTTGAAATGAATTTTAGTTATTATTGAGAAATAATATTGTGATTTTAATCATGATATTATATCTTAATATTAATTGGGATATTTAAACCTAATATTTGATATATTCATATGGTTGTTTTGGAAAAGTTGATCCGAATGGACTCATCATATCAATCCCCAGATGCATGTAATCTCTTACGTGTCCTATTTCTGATCCAAAAGTGTGATGTACAAGTCAAACTTAGAATTCATGGATGAGGTTGGTGCGCATGATTTTTCTTATTATATTAAGTTGGTGAGTCAACATGCATACACGTGGAGGGCTGGGAGATTGGATTAAGTTGATATTTTTTGATAATGCATGATTGCACCTGGACAGATTTTGTGGAAAGATCTAGAGTTAATCTTGCATTTAAATTACTAGAGGCACTGAGGCAATGCCCCTTTTATTGCTGAGTCCAGTTGAAATACATGGCTAGGGTATAAACTTGCATGCCTTGATTCCAGCATCATGGAGGTCATCAGATGGGATGTTGCATGCTAATTATTTGAATAAAATGAGGAGTAATGATGACATCTAAAAGATAGGCTGTTGCTTATCTACCTAACAAGAAATTTTTAATTGTGACGAGAATACAGATAGTACACCATGTGTTTTATGTAAGTAGTGGAAAATTATATTTTTTAAGTTATTAACCTTTTAGCACACATATTCCACTATTTATGTAATGACACGTGGTATACCATCCCGTGTGGCAGTCACACTGAAAAATCTCTCCTAGCTATCGAGTTTGAAAAGACAATGAACAAATCCCACATATCAATTTGAAGGATATGTCTTGGCTTCTGATGCGGATCAAGTTCAGTTCCGCAAATTAGAGTTGCAATTAGACTCTACAAAATTATCTGGCCGCGCCACACAACATTTGCTTCTATAAATACAGAGCCGCGAATATCATTGGGACCCCCTCCAACTCAACACACAAACTACCATGCGCAAACTCTCGCTCTATGCGAAACCTCTCAACAACCTTAAGATTTTTATTTTCTTTTTCGCCAACACATCTTCAGTTTGGATAAACAGCATCGTTGCCATAAAATCAGTCGACCGTAGAGAACATTCAGTTTGGATAAACAGCACTGCGTCAATGCCGACTGATTATCTATCCAAGTCTTGGTAGAGAAGAATTTTCGAATCCTTATTAGTAGAGGTCATCTCATTAGCCTTCTCGGCAAAGTGAGGTGTTACAGATTACTGGGCTCGGCGCATTGAACGCCGAGTTGTTTTTATGATTGGATATTCACAAGTAAGTTTTAGAATTCGGCATTATGACGGCCAAACCACATTCACCATCAAGACATATATCTCTTTTGAGTACTTGTGTCTGTATAGTTTGGAATCAATTCGGCGTGTTTATACTCTTACGAATATAATCACCGTGACTGAACCCGGTGCTGAAGATCTGTGAACTTCACCAGACTAGCAGCCTTGTCTTCAAGCTCTAGAACCCGAAGGCCGAGGCGAGTTCATTCCTCGCCCGCAGTCGCAAGATCAAGAAGTCAGCAGCGCGCTCAACGCAACATCAACAAATTTTACTCCCTGGCCGAGCTCGGCCGTCGAGTTGACACGCCCCGCACATAACCGAATGACGTAGTTAGCTTATTCATTAATCGGCCTGCACTCCACGTAGACTTGATAGTTTTTAGAGTTAACAAATACAAACAACACTAAACCAAATATACTCTAACCGTGATACTAAATTCTCTAAAACTGAACCCAAAAGATGCGTAGGAAGATTTGTCCAATCTGACAGGAAGAAAAATTATACATGTTAAACTCATAGAATTGCAGACATAAATATAGAAGGATATTATCCTTTTCAAAAAAAAAAAAAAAAAAATATATATATATATATATAGAAGGATATTATAATATAATATATAACAACAGCAAACAACAAAGCCCAACAAAGCCATATTTCATTAAGTGGGATATCCCAGAACGTCAGTCTGCTCGTTATCATGATATATAACAACGTAAATAAATGTATAAAGTAAAGGGAAATACGAAGAAAAAACACACCTGATGCCATGATTTCGAAACTGTCCGTGAACAAGTTTTCCTTGCACAGAAGATGAATTGAAAATATATAAAATAATAGACTAAAAGTCCTTTTTAATAGACTAAATAGTCCTTATTTATATATCGCTGCGTGTAATCCATAAACTAAAGGAGTAGTATAACTTCGAGGATTTAAGGATTACAAACAAAAAGGTGTTCTGTATGAATTATGAAACTAATTGCCAACTGGTCTTCTACAAGATTTAGGATTTGTTTTCTTTGTTTCGTTTCTTGTGCTTAAATTAAACGCTTTATTATTTTTCCCTTGTAGACCTTGAAAAGTGTTTGATGCTCCTAGGTTCACACTTCACACGGTTTAAGCTTCTAAAACTAAATTCATGCTTTGAGAGGGGAGCCTTGACGCAAGAAAGGCTATTCATTTGTGACCGAATGGTCACAAGTGGTTCGAATCATGAAAACAGTCTTTTTACAAAGCAAAGGTGAAGCTGCGTACGATAGACATTCCTCATGACTCTCACAAAGCGAATAGCCTTGTTGACTTGGGATAGTTTTTTTATTACAAAAAATGAAAGAAAAAAAAGAAGAGATTATTCATAATAGGCCAAGACTGCAAGTCATGCTCAGCCCATGACCGGCACAATAGGTTGTGAGCCTTTACGCTCATCTGACCTATCTTTTAGGCCCACCCGGCCCATTTCTTATGAATTGGGCCCGGCCGTGCCTTACCTTATTTAAGCGGGCCGTGTCTCTGCCAACCGACCTGTTTAACACCTCTATGCATGCTACTACCTGAGTGGTGTGGCGATCACACAGAAAAACCTCTCTCTCTCTCTCTCTCTCTCTCTCTCTAAAAAGTGTGAGAAGTTTGGAAACTTTGATCGGTTGAGTTTTAATGGGCTCTAAGAATCGGGCCCAAAACAGATTTGTTGCACATTGATCATCTTTTGGCGGGAGTCCGTTGGCGCCAAATCTCCACATTATTTATCAACATATAACAAATACTGAATAGGGCCGTCGTATTAAAGAAATCTGAGAGGGCAGAGTTGAAGGGAAGAGAGGAATGCAGATCCGGGTGAGGTGCAGCTGCGGAGAGGACTGCCGGGAATGGGCGGTGGTGGAATTGCAAGGGGTGGTGGAAGTTCAGCCGCAATTTCAAGACCGCCTCCACAACCTCCACATTGGTCTCCTCTGCCGCCCTTCCTCGCCGGAAACCTACACGTTTACTATCGGCTATCACGAACTGACGGGGACGAAACTGCCCTTAAAGAAGCCGCTCTTGGTCTTGAAGAAAACGAAGCACTCCGAAGATGGTTCTGATAACGATGCTCGTGCCGCGGGGGTAGAATTGGAAGTCATCGGAATCATCCGCCACCGGATTCTGTTCAAGGCCAGGCCTATGGCCCTCATTTCCAGTACGCTCTTTTATTTTTTCTACCCTCTTACTTTTGGAATTTTGGACTTTGGGGGGTAAATTTAAGGGAGTTTTAACAAAAATCCTGCACTTTAACTAAAAACTACATTTTTACAAAATTATTCTATTCACTTTACATTTTATTTTGTCTTTATCGTTAAAACTCAAAGTTTTCGAGTCATTTTGATTAGTTTTCCTTAAATTTAATGGAATTCTCACCTTGGCCCCTTTTTTTTCTTTTGTTTTGCAAAGAACCCCAACCAGCAGTGAAGAAAAGCGAGCAAGCTCCTTTTGCAGCACCTGCCCTGGAAAACTGAAGCAGTTACAACTCTTACAGAAAGTAAAGGAATCGAAACAAATGTAATCGAATTTCGAAGAATCGAATGTGTTTATGTATGTGACTCATTGCAGACAAAAGCTTTCTCATGATGCATCGCTAGATTTTGCCGTGCTTTGACTAGTTCTGTTTCTTATTTGAGTTCGAAAGAAAGTTGTAATGGTCATATCGACACATAAAATTCATATTCTGCAACTTGATTCGTGACAGCCTGATACGATCTATGATACATAGAGCAGGAAACAATAATTCAACATCGAATTCAAAAAGCCCGATTTCTTTACACAATTGTTACAGAAGCAGAGCAAGGCAAGAAAACTGCATATCGGTTGATACATGCCGGTCTAGGCAGATGCCGGGCCTGCACGGGCTCTCAACGTTTCAGTTCTCTTGCTTCTCTCCATTACCGCCACCAACCACTCCACGCTTTCTTTAATCCCCATCCTGCAATCAAATGTCGAAGCGCTTAGCTATTGTGTTTTGTAGTTTTACAGCATCTCATTATCTCAGTGCTGAGATTTTTCCAATGTGAAATCTGGTTCATCCGGTGCCAAATTACCCTTTCAAAAGCTCCCTTTTCCACATTTGGAGCAAATAAATAATTAACTATCTGCCTATGTCGTGAAGCAATGGAGTCTAGAAAAGATCCACTTACCCATCGTATGCTGAAACGGCTTCAAACATATAAACCCTTTCATCCAACTTTTTAAGATCCAGATATCGAGCAAGTTCCTCGGCTGATACAGAATCAGCAACATCCTGCAATTGCAAAGACATTTCAATTTAAAACCAGCTTAAATCAACATAATGGATGCCATAACTAAATTACACATTACAAGATTTAAGATAAAAAAACAGATACGATATTAAAAGATAGATGTCGGAGGAGTAACACATTGTTATATCAACACATAGAAGGAAATAGTTCCATATGTTAGAAACGAGGATGCACAACAAATTACAACCCGTCTATAGAGATGTCACCCAATAAGAACTTATGCACATAGATTTCTATGTGTGTACATTCTGAATAAAATGTCAAAATTTGTTGAACTTCTGGTTTAGTGAGACATGCAAGCCAAAAATTTCCGATAGATTTATCACTAGGTTGCTTGTGATTTTGCGCGATCAACAATGTAGCCTCTCACCTGCTTGTTGGCCAAAATCAATAGAGGAGCTCCTTGCAAATCCTCATGCCGAAGAACTTTTTCTGGTTTTCAAAAGTAGTAAAATCAGGGTAGTGCATCATGTAATTTTGTTATTCCTCAACTTTAATAGCTATACTATCATATGATTCGATAATTACAACTCAGCAGAATTTGTTCACAAGATTCAGCAATTGAACACCACCTACCCAATGCAGATTTTGAATCTTCAAAACGCGATGGACAAGTGGCATCAATTACATAGACCACAGCATGTGCTTCTTCATAATATTTCTCCCAGATTGAGCGAAGACCAGGCTGACAACAAACAAACAACCCTTTGCTTCAATATTTGTGACTGGTCATCTCAAAAATGAACATTGATGCTAGAGAAAGCGATTGATTTGCAACGCATGGAGATTACATCGATGTTGGTATGTGATAACAAACTACTGATAGTAATAATACTACTTGCTAAACTAGTAATGTCTTCTAAGGAAAAGTAAATCTGAATTTTGACGCTATCAGCTTATGGTTTAGAATAAAGGAGAGAAAATCTATGTTGAAAGAAAGAATAAGAAAGATGAACAGCAATGATGAATTCCACATACCTGACCGCCTAGGTCCCAGAACACAAGTTTGGTATTTGATGCTTCAATACGACCAATATTAAGTCCCACGGTTGGAACAATCCGATCAGGAGGGAGACCTTCTAAGTTTGAGTAAATTGACTTCAACTTCTCGAGTAAAGTCTACAAAGTAATACCAGATTAAAAACTTAAAAGGATAAAATCCACTAATGAGGCCAAAGATAAAAGCATCTCAAAATGGCAACGAAAAGCACAATAACTAAAAGATTACAGGAATGTGTATTACCGTCTTCCCAGCCTTGTCGATTCCAAGAATGAGTACATGAAACTCCGTCTTACTGAACATATATTTCCAGAATCCATAAAACAATGAAAACATCTCTGCCTAGTGTAATCTCTTTACTATTCTGTCCCTACCGATCTTCAAGTTCAAAAAGAAAATCACTTCATTATATCAAACTTGACCGCCCTCTGGAACCAATAAAAACTTGATCTTCCTCACCTACGAATTTACCGCCTGAAACAGCATAAAAATGGCCAATTTGTTACAAATATACATTTTGAAATCTGAACAGAATTTGCATGCACTGCCTCAATACATTTTGTAGCTTAACTTTCTCATTGTCCTCATCAATTGAGGTTCTACGATTTCAACTATTTGTCAATTGCAAAATCCCAACTTTCGCACGTAGTAATCGTCAAAATGCACATAAAACCACCCTTTTCCTCACAATCCATCGTCACATTCTACATCAATCCTTCTTCAGCATCTCAACTCAGTCATGAAACGCTAACAATCACACTAAACAGATATTCTAATTCCACTTCTCACATTGCTGGATTCAGCACAAGTCACAGAAATCAAAACTTTTTTAGTTGCAGCCGACCAACAAATCCAAATCACGAAACATCGACATCTCATTACATCAAGAACGCATTGAAACAGAATGGGATCTCCAATTAACCTCGCGAAACAAGCAAGCCCAGAAAGCAATTTGACCCAAAAATTAAGAAAAAATGAAAATTAACACGACCCAATTTCCGTTCAGCACTAAAATTCACAGACAGAACCGGGTTCAGACAATCCAGATCAACCAACAAACTTCACCTATGCTATGATAATAAACAGATATTCACGGAGAAAGCAAAGTCTCGAATTCTTACAGTTGGAGGGCTGCTGCTGAATGATGTCGTCACTCTCGATGAAGAGCTGCTGCTCTTCTATGTAGCAATCGGGCCCCCAATCAACAGCTTCTTCTTCTCAAGCTGCAAAACTCTCCCTCCCTCTTTCTCTTTTATATTTTTACTTCCCAGATTTGTGATTTTTTTTTCCATACAAAAATGTTCATTTGTCCTTTTGCCATCCGCGACTTCATTCCCTCTCTCGCCTCTCCCATTTTGCCCTTGGTCAAGTTTTCGGGTCCATCCTGCCGGTCCATACTGCATGTGTTTGGACACAAATTTCAAGAACGTATTTCACAAATCACGTTTTGAGTTTGATTTATAATACGTGTAAATTACACGATGGTGTTCATGAAAAGCTGAATTGTTTCTGTGATTGTTTTCGATCTCAAAATAAAAAAAATTCGTGACGAAATCACTAGCTGGTCTCTTTTTTTAAGAAAAAACTATTGTTGTTGTTTCCTTAATTTTTTTATATAAAAAAAAACTATTATTGTTGTTTTTATTGTGTCATAAAAATAGTTTTTTTAATCTAACTCTTGTAAAAAAGAAATTCATAAAAAGTTCAATAGTGTTAGTGTAGAGTTGTGTCTAACTTAATTTTATTGTTACTTTTCATCCTTGCCCACAACAGTTAAAGAATGCACTGTGATTCAATTTGATTTAAAATGAATTTGAACCACGTTATTATTAATCTATTGTGAGGTTAATCTCACTCATTTTCCTTTTCGAATAGATAATATCGTTTATTCAAAAAAAAAATTGAGAAACTAAGTCAATAATCTTATTTAATTAAATTAAGTGTGATGCCTTTTTTTCATTCATAATTTGTGTCCGCGTCAATTAATAAATAAATTTGGTTCATGTGCTCTTGCTCAGTAGATGTGGTGCCCTCCACTAAGTTAGTTGTATTTTCTTTACTTATAAGTGCGCTGTCTCGAATCAACTTTTACGAATAACAAAATTAATACTTAAAGTAGTTAGTCGTAATTGTTCATGGTTTAGTTTAACTCCTTGTAAAAATTATCTCACTCATAAATTCAAGACATAATTTAATCAAATTTCTTCCTGAAATCCTTGGCTGACGTGGTTGGATCATAGTGTTGTAATTTGGAAAAGGATCCTCGCCGGATCCTTTTGTTGGGGATTCTAGGGATTTTCTGATCATGACCGTACATCGTGTGATCAGTTTTCGTTATGTATTATTTATATTTAATTTTAAATTTTAAAATAATTTTTAACCACATAATGTATGATAAACGATCACGATCGCGGGATTCTAGGGTTCACATGAAAATGATTCGGCGAGGATCCTTTTCCTTGTAATTTGTACATACGGTCCGAGATCTGCACACTCTAGAAAGCCCCTTGATGGCTTCAACCGATATTAAATGTTATTCGTCAGGGCAGTTTAGTAAACCTGGAAAATCATAAAACCAGGAACCAAAAATTCGATTCAGCTCTTCGAACGAACGTTCATTTTTCTCCCGAGGAAGTAAGAAGGTACCAGAATTTATTTATATTTCCTGCTCCTTTTCGTATTTCTTACTTTTAATTTGATTTTTTCGCTCAAATTTTCCCAGAAAACGCAGGAAAATGAAGGAAAAGGAAATTTTCCGATCCTTTAACCTACTTACTGTTTAATTGACCGTTTCAGGTTGGTTAGGGTTTTAATGCGCTATTGATCCATGGCTGTACTGGATAATTGTGCTTATTGTGCGTTTTTAATTAGCAGTGGATTAATTTCTGAGAAATTGAAATGAATTTTTTCCCCTTTTTTTTCATTTTTAGGTTTTTAGGTTATTGTATATGTATATTTCGTTATCGTTAATGCAGGTTTGATGGCCTAGAATCTGATTGTTTTGGGTTTGTTTTGCTTAATGTTGAGAAATTAACGACGATTTCGAATTTTGTTTCAGAGAATTTGATTCAATTGAGGAGTTGCTGGTTGTTGTGGTGCTTGTGCGGAGATCAGCTGCTTAGCAAAATGAAGTAATTCAATCTGTCTCCTGTTGAATTTTTTATACTTTTCGGGTTTGGTTTGTGTTAAACGCTTAGAAATGTTGCATTAAGTCATGCTTTAGAAGATGGTTTCGGTTTTGTAGAAAGGTGCATACTTTCTGTTTGTTATCAGATGCTTGAAGTTTATAGGTATACTGATTTTAGATTTTTCTTATTGAGTGGCAGAGGCCGAGTTAGATGGGACGAGGATAATATAGGAGAAATTGAAGCAAATAAACCTGTGAGACAGAAAATTACTGAGCCGAAGACACCATACCACCCCATGATGACGGATGATGAGGATGGTATGTTGGTTTCTATCTTACTTTTCTTTTTGTGCAGGCATGTCAACTGGATATGCATGAACACCGAAGTGTTTATCTTTATCGTATTTTTCTTATAAACTTCATGTGGTAATCTTTGGTTGTAGGTTTTCAACGCTTGTTTCCTGAAAGAAAAAAAAATGTGTTTATCTTACATGTGGAAACTTATCATTTTTTATGACTTTATAATCTTTCCAGGATCTCTGTCTCCTATACGAGGGGGTGGTACCTTCGACGATTGTGTTGGTGATGCAGATCATGCAGAAGCAATACGAACTGCTTTGTGTGATGTGGCATCATCAAGTAGAAAGAACGCGCTACAATCTACTGGCTGGACATCATCTGAAGATGAGGCAGAAGCTATGGAACAAGATGATGAAGGTCTTCATTCATCTCCTTTTACCTTTTCTCCTTAAGTTAACCCTTTCAATCGCCATTCGTTACACTTCTCACTATATTTCATTCCAGTCGGCTGAGTTAGTTTTATATTTTAGTCATCCACTGCTTGTTGATTAGAATATTTATACAACTGGATTGATACATGGATATGATTGAAGTTGCATCAGATGACATTACTTCATGTAAGACACATGAGATTAGATCTCAATGAACATATTTAGAGGTTATTATTGCCTCTAAACTTGCCGTCATTATATTCTGTTAATGGTCGGAACTTTTGTTTCCGATATTGCTTAATCCTCATCTAGTTCTCATTTTCCCCATGCCCAGTTCAAAAAGTCCGGCATATTTTCAAATTCTTCTACCCCTCAGTTACATTTATACAATTCATCAACAATTTCTTTACTGACATGTGGTTGTCTGTTCTGCGTTTTTGCTGTCGGACTTTGCCAGATTCTGAGAAAAGCAAGAGTTTTAGGGAGCTCAGAAGAGCCCATTATGATGAATTCCAGAAAGTAAAAGAACTCAGGCGGAAAGGTTCTTTGCTCGACGATGAAGAAGAGGACGAGGTCGTTAACATGGATAAGGAGAAGAAATCTGGCTCCTCTTCGTTAACTGCCGGTGTCAAAGAAATAGATATCGATGAAGATGGTACCGCATCAACCAAAACCTCTTCCGGACCTCCGGCGACCGGAGCTTAGAAGATCAAGCCAAAGCTAAGACTTCCTTTGATCATTTCACTGACATTTGGATTACAGTTTTTGGTTCCTTGTATGCTCATCTGATTGCAATTTGTATCTTTCTATTGTGTTTTTGGTATGTAAATAGTTCAATTTTATTTCCTTATCAAAACAATGTCTGAGAACGAGAGATATTTTTGTTTAATGCTGACGTGTCACTGATTGGCAACATCTCACTCACATATATAGCTCACACTCATCGCTGCTCTCTTATGATTCATTGAGACTCTGAGCAATGGCTTCAGAGCTTGCTTCACAAATATGCAGCCACTTAGCCTCCATCTTCACCAAACCAACCCACCCCCACCCACCGGTCCTCGACCTATTGGTCACCGAGCTCTCTTCCACAGCGGCACGAAAAGGCCGCGTCTTTCTTTATGGGGTGGGCCGAGAGGGCCTAATGTTGAAGGCGCTATGTATGCGCCTTGCCCACTTAGGCCTCTCGGCCCACATGGTATTCGACATGAACACTCCCCCGATCGCAGCTGCGGATCTACTCATAGCCTCAGCCGGCCCAGGTGGATTTTCTACTGTGGATGCAATTTGCTCCGTCGCCCGATCGAACGGCGGTCGAGTCCTGCTGCTGACGGCGCAGCCGGAGACTGGATCGTGTGCGAGGCACGCTAGCGTGGTTGGTTATGTGCCAGCGCAGACCATGGCGGATGATGGTGGGGATGTGATGAAATCTCGGCCGTTGCTTCCAATGGGGAGCGTGTACGAGGGGGCTTTGTTTGTGTTGTTTGAGATGGTGGTGTATAAGTTGAGTGAGGTTTTGGGTCAGAGCCCTGAGGATGCCATACGAGCCCGCCACGCCAATCTAGAATGACCGCGATTACCTGTTGAATGTGGGCCCACCATAGATCGTGAGATTGGAGAGATTTTTTATTGTGACCGACATATGGGATAATACATCACGTGTTAATATATAAATTATGGGATATGTGTGTTAAAAAGTTAATAACTTAAGAAATAAAATTTCTCATCACTTACATAAAAACACGTGATGTATCACTCGTATTTCTGTCACAATTAAAAATTTCTCTTGAGATTGTTAGTCACGTGCTCCACTTTCTATGCCTCCTCGACTGCGCAAAAGCTTTCGTACTCGCGTTACCCGCCCGGTCGACCCTTTGTTTTCCGTGTTGGATATTTGTTGGATAGTTATTTAGGCACTTTTGTTTTTGAAAATCTAGATGTTGTTGTGCACTTGCGGTAGGGTTAGATTGGTATTGTTGTGGTTTTAGAAAAAAAATAATTTGTATCATGTTGCGAGAAGAAATAGTTGTAAAATAAAGCAGCTGTGTGTTTCGTAAACATTTTTTTATTGTAAAAGAGCTTTTAACAAAATATAAATAAAAAAACAATGTTTGAATGTTCGATAAACTTTTATATAAAATTGAAGTGTCTTCCCTAGCCTATACTGTCCATTTTTTATTTTGGTTTTTAGAATTTTAAATCATTTAAAGAATTAATTATTTTGTGTAATCCACATGTTACCATTTGATTGGATTTGTGGGTCTGACATGTGTGCCAAATCTAAATGGAAAGGTGAAATTGATTTGCAATAGTAAAATGTAAATGACAACATTGATTGAATTTGAAAATGAGAGATTAAAATGATAAGTTTGATCAACCTCATAGACCATTGATGATAAACACCCACAAAAACTAGACATTTTTATACCAAAACTTACGCACAAATATTACCTTCATTCATTCATCTTTCGAGTATTCCATAAAATTATCTTTTAGACGATTATTCTTTCCATGCATTAATTGAATGGAGTTTTAACGAAACACCTTCAATATTGTTCATTTTTAACGAAAAATCATAGTTTTATCTTTTTCTAGTACTATTCAGTATACCTTTACTTGTCATTTTTCATCAAAACTAAAGTTTTTTTGAATTTTTCGTTAGTTTTCCTTTAATGGAATGGCAGTCGACTGATTAATATACTAAATATCTTGCTAAAGATTGATTGAGAGAGAATGAAATGTATTTGTGTGTCTTTTCGGTTTTGAAAGAGTAGATTGTCGTTACAAACCCACTAGCTATTTCTTTTCTTTTTTAAATATATATAAAATATCTTAGCAAAGAAATATATCCTTCGGATCTCCACACAAAAAATCTAAAATTTGCTACGATTAATATCTTGGGGAGGTCCAATGAGTTGGGATATTTGCAAAGTGATAAATTCTGGTGAGCCAAACACATGTCGGTCGACGACAGCTAGTGCCATCCTCCCACAAACTCTTCCAAACTCCCTTCCAAAACCTCCAATTTGAAAAAATATATATAGCCAACCTGTATCATACCAAGCAACCCCTTCATAATTTTCAACCATCCATTAGCCGGGGGCTATAACCTAGCTACTTCCTCTCCAAACCACCGTAGGTGCCGGCGGAATTAAGATCGGAACTAGTGAGAATGGAGTTGTCCCCGGTTAACATGTCGTGGACGAACGAGAAGCACGTCAAGTTTTTGAACAGCATGGAGGAATCCTTCGTGCGTGCCATGCTTGAGAAGAAGAAGAATAACAAGGATCACCGTCATCCTCCTCGTCTCGACCGCTACTTGCCGGACACCTCCGACTCAACCCTGGATCTCAAAACCAGCAGCAGAATCACCAAAAACCGTAACTCCTTACAAGGTAATTAATTAAATGTTGTTATATTATTAATTAGTTAGGTCTGATCCGTTTTTATTGTACGCATTTTCCTCGTGGGTGTATTTGAAGAAGAACAGCACGATTAATTTAGGGTGTAGTCAAACTAAGATTTTAAAAGATTTAAAAAGATTTAAAAAGTGATAGATTTGATACGATTTAGGAGGATTTAAGACTCTTGCAAAATTTACATGGATTTTAAAGAATTTGAATAGATTTAGTTTATAGATTTTGATGGATTGGAGTGGATTTTCATATAATTTTTTTATTTCAAAAAAAAAAGAAAAGAAAAATATTTCCCCTTGCCCTATTGTACCCAATAGCCACTTTATCCCCTCTCTTTTCAGGTTCCCTTTCACACAACTACAAATTTATTTCTTTCTCAATTGATAAATTAACATAACTTTGGTGAGCTTTTGAACACTACACCACCAACAACCATCACCACCATAAAAAAACCTAGCTCAAATTGTGTTCAATACTATGAAATGCTTACAAAAAGAGATTCTACCAAAGTATATGGTGGTTACCTATATATGGCTGGGGTTGGTAGACATTTGAAGGTTGCCCAGATAGAAAATGATTTGAAATCCTAGGGGGTGAGGTTGGATTCTTTTTAGTCTTGATTATATGTATTTCTTACTCTCAAATTCCACAAAATCCACAACTTATTGAAATCTTTCAAAATCTTAATTTTTTTAATACACTTAGATTTGGATGAATTTTAAAATCCTTTAAAATCTTTTAATTGACTACACCTAGATTTGAATGGATTATAATCCTTTAAAATCTTTTAATTGACTACACTAGAATTTTAAAATCTTTTAAAATCCCCTCAAATCTGAGTTTGAATACACTGTCTTTAGTATGAATTATTCAAATTTTTCTATGCCTTGTGCTTAACGTCTAAAATGTGTTAATATGTCACTTAGTACTACAATTTAATGATATTCCTTTTTATTTATAAGTGAGAGATATTAGATTCAATTCTCGCCAGAGATTCGTTAACAAAAATTATAAATAATATCGTTTGTTAGAAAAAATTGCGTCTAAACAGCTCCTAGAAAACCTAGTATACATAAGTACTGATCAATATACCCTGGGATATTTTGAGGTGTGGTGTTAGGTTGTTAGCAATGTTTAAATATCGATATAGGTAGAATATCGACATGAAAATTTAATAAAAAATATCAATATCGGTTTCCTTTAAAGGAAATTATGAAAACAGACAATGAGTGGGTATATCAACTCATTCAGATTAAGAAAAAATTAGAGAAAATTTTCTCAAAAAAATTAAAAAAATAAAAGTTCGAAATCTGCCATGGATCCCAGGATTTTTTTTTCAGTAAATAGGTAAATATAGTTGATATTATTGATTTTCCATATCTTGCCGATATAGGGTGAAGTTTGCATTTCACCCCATTTTCATATTTTCGTATTGATGATTGATTTTTTGAATATTTTAATGAAAATATCTACAATTTCATAGATATTTTAAACATTGAGTACTATTTAGTAGTTATGTGATTTATTTTAAGGAAAACTAATGAAAAGTCCAAAAAAACTTCTCTTTTAACTAAAAACTTTTTTTAAATGTATAATGGATAGTGTCAGTTAAAGGTAAAAATATGATTTTTCATTAAAAGTGAACAGTACCGAAAGTGTTTTGTTAAAACTCGCCTTATTTTATTGTATTAATTTTCATTTAGTACCTTTTTCCTAGTGGTAATAAAATGTACTTACTGTGTTATTGATATTTGGTCTAGGTGGCAGAATGGGCGGTAGATGTGAAAAAAGATCGAGGACGGTATCATCTCAGCCTTCCAATGCATCACAAGATCAGGTTGGCAATTAACCCTATAACACAAAAGTTTAACTGATAAATACCATTTGCTTAATATTTTCTTAATTAATTGCGTGTCCCCACCGCAGGTGGTCCCACAGATTGAAATCAGAACGGCTGGTGATAAAGATGAGATGGAGCAACAAAATGTTAATGTACCAGATCAGCTGGCACTAGCTGCACCAATCAACTGATCAGATCAACCGTCCATCCATGGCTATGATTAGATCTTGCTAACGTTACTTAGCATTAATAACTATTTCTAGGGTTTTCTTTTATTTGGCGGGTAAATGATAGCGATGTTTTAATTGATTTTTCAACGGAAGAAGAGAAAAAGGACAATAAGAAACGGATGAAGAAATAGTACCAAATCTTGATCTTTAATTCCGGGAAAAATCTTATCTTTTGGGATAGAGCTTGATGAATTTGACTTGGGACAGATATTTTTATCAATGGATGTGATTGTGTGGATTGATCACAAAATTATTGAAGGGACATTACATAATTCATATCCCTTTTTGTGTAGTTACAATCCAGATGTTTTATGAATCATGAATATTAATTATTTTTTTCTTAAAAAATGGGATCAGCGGGTGGTTTTGTCACGGAAATTCACTCTTTTGAAGTTGGAGAAAACTCACAAAGGCATTTCAACCTTCCCTATCCACCATCGTGTGATTCACCAGCGTCAGGAATCGAACGACCCACCCTAGGTTGGTTCGACCTTAAGAAAGATGAGGTTCTACAATAAGACCAATTGGCAAAATGAGACTTGCTTATAAGCATATACAAAGTTTCTCCTCTCATTAATATAAGAATCATTCTAAACATGACTCAAATACTGAAGAATATATTTGTGACTGTGGTCGAATAAGTGACTTGGTCCACCCACTTACCACCTCTAGGCTAACCCTGTGGGCTATTATAATTGGATTGTCATTTAAAAGAATGCTATCCCCCTTCTACAAGCCCAAAGGTAAGGAGCCCAATTACCACAAAACCAAAGTATGACCTTGACAACAACATAGAGTACACAAGGAGCAACAACGGGAAGAGATCCTCTTCACATCTATTTTGTAAGGATCTTAAAGATTTTCATATTCTAGTCATTTATTCAATATTATGGGATTAGTTTTCATCAAATACTATTTGTGTTTAATTTTAAATAAAAAAATCAAATAATTTATGATTGTACAATACACGATAAATGAATAAGATGTGGAGATCCTAAAGTGGATCCGGATGGGATCCAATTCCAACAAGAACAAGCATGTAGAGGATCCCAGTTCACTTCAACAACCTCAGAAGAAGTTTAGAAGCCAATCAATCTTAAGATCTCAAACTCCCACATTCTCTCTCTCTCTCTCTCTCTCTCTAACGCCCAAGCATTTGTCCCAACTCCACAGCACTCTCTGGTCTTTCAAAACCCAAACCAACACGTAAACAATGGTCCAATTCTTGATCACCTACAAGAATCTGATACTCCAAATCTTACTCTCCCTCACTCTCACCCTCCTCCTCACCTTTCTCAAAATCCCCGTCTTCTTTCTCCGCGGTCTCCACACCTACATCCACCCCGACAACGTCCAAAGCGGTGTCCGCGCCGCCATCCGCCGCCCCGACGGCCCCGATTCCGCTCCTGGGCAGCCCTCCAAATCCAACCCCGAGCTCAGGAAGCGGTCAAAGTCAAAATCCAACCCCGAGTTCGATGAAAACAATGCTCAGATCTTCCGCCTCAAGCTCGACGAGGCCCACCTCCAAACCCGCCTATATTTCAATGAGTATTCCAATGCCTTCACTTTCTCTTTCGTTGCAATTTCATGTCTTTTGCTTCAGTTGTTGTACTTGAATAACGAATCGGACGATAAAAATTCTGGGTTTTTAGTTAATGGGGTTTTTGTTCCGGTTTTGTTGGGATTTGCCGGTGTTTCTAAGTTGTTGGTTTTGCTTGGTAAAATTGCGTATGAGAAATCCGCTTCGAGGCGGTCCGAGAAGCAATTGAGTGTGATTTTGGGGGCTGTGGGGTTGGTTTTAGGCAATGTGATTTGCTTCACGTTTAGTCCTAAGTTTTTCGATTTCAATTTCGAGTCCATTGATGGGTTTGGGAAGATGTTTGTTGCTGTTTTGATGGGATGCTTTTCGGGTTTTCTATTTATTCCGGCAGTGAAGAGTGCGAGGTGTTTTTGGCTTGGAACTGATCAGATTAGGTCTGATTTGGTAATGCTGTCATGTGATTGGTTTGGCAGAGCTGTTCTGTATGTGAATCATATGATGATTGTGTTGACAGTTTTGTTGTGGATTAATCCCTTGGCTGGAATGTTCGTGAACAAGAACATCAATCGCAAGAGTGGAAGTGCAGATATGTTGTTTGGAAATATCGGATTTTCACCTTCGGATTTTGCTAAATTTAGGGTTTGGTGCTTGCTGGCTACGAGTATAGTACAGATTGTTGCTTTACGCCCGAACATACAAATGTATTTGAACGAGGCATTGCTGTCTTGGTATCAACGGTTGCATGCTAGCAGGGTTCCTGACTTGGATTTCAGTAGGGCTAAGGTGTTTTTGCACAATCACTACTTATGCCTTGTAGTTCTACAGTTCCTTGGACCGCCAGTTTTGTTGCTCCTCTTTCTTGGATTGTCTCAGATCGATGGTATCTCTCCGGAAAATTACCAATACATTTGTAGTCTAGCTCCTTGCTCTGCGTTTGTGAAAGAAGTGGCTCTCTTTATGGCTTGGTGGATCCTCTTTGTTTGGACGATTTACAGTTCAGCGACCATTTTTCTATATCGGCGCTGCATTTTGTACATGTCTTGACGACTTGGATCTGCTGATTCAACCTTCAAATTAATCCTTGAGTTGGACTTTTCACGAATTTTGAGTGAGAGTGTTGTGCTTTGTAACAGAATTTTGATTTACTTAACCTGTGCAATTCTGCCTCCTGGAGGGAAGGGGGAAGGGAGGATCGAACGCATTATCTGGTATATACTTTGGCCTCCTCTGTTTATTTTGTTGTTACATTGATTGACACTCATTTACTACATGTTAGGGTTCTGCTATTGTATTTTATTTTGTAAACGTCATAACTCGTGGCAAATTAGATTCAGTTTTGTGCGTATAACTGAGTCCCGTACAATTTTGATTAACTGGCTGAGCATGTCCCCAGAAATTGTTTGTGAATATGTTTACTTATACACGTTTTGTCCATCAAATGATCAACTGCAATTTGAACAAAACTTGGTAAAATCGAAGCGAATGCTAGGGAAGTTATATGTGTTTGATGAGTTGGTCTCTTGATGCAATGTTTGCGACGAATCCTATGAAACATGTCCGGCTTGTGCTTATTAGAGAACCATGTTTCATAGCCTTGTTGAGCAAGTATGGTTGTTATTATCTTGGAAGTATGTTGTAGCTGTAAATGCATTAAGATTCTATGTATCTTTTGGAAGTTTGCAGGAATGTGATGTTATGGAAAACCATATTAAAAACTAAAACCTGCACTCTCGTAGGGTAGATTTCCTCCCGGAACATTCTATATTGTGACGGAAATACTGTCATGATCAACTAGCCTAACCCTCATCTTGCATTGTGATAAGTTTCATAAGCATGGATCCAATATGGTGGCCAAGATGGAATGTTTGGATGTGAAAGATCCATCACGTTCGTTGCAGTAATGTTAGGGAGACCACATAATTATACCACGTGCTAATAATAAATCCACCAATCATATATCCCGTAGACGGTAAATATTTGTGTAAGATCGCGATTTTTGCACTCCATTTTTGTCATTTGCAGTCAAAATTAAATGCTTTACACTGTTTCTGCTGTCCCAAATGACTAGATTTTGTTTATCTTGCTGATCAAAACTATTCTAGAGTTGTTTTCTTGATGTTTCTAGTCCTCGTGTGTTATGATATGAGTCGAAGACATGATTTCATGCTGTGAACTGGGGATGCAAAATAGATTGATTGCCGCAAATGTTGAAATATGATGATGAGTATTGTACGAAAACCACAATTTGAATCACATACATTTATTGAAAAATAATAACTTACACAGCTTGAAAAATGATTTTTGCACATTTTTTTGGTAAATTTCCCCATCTTGTTCAAAGCCGACATTTGATTTTTCTTTGCTCTGTTCAATTTAAAGGTAGTTTAAAAGCAAAAATGCATGTGGAGGAAGAGAAAGGAGATGTAAAAACCATTTTTTTTTAAAGAATAATGTTATTCACACACTCATTCTTACATCTCACACACTCTTGTTGGCTATTGATATTCTGCAATTCAGTAGATTCAAAATGGCTTTTTCCTTAATCAAAGCATATCAGCTCGCCTTCTTGTTATCCAAAAGTCGGTTGAATCTGGTGGGCCCCTGCCCCATAACATCGAATGAAATAAGTGGACGGGTTCCCTTTCTACAACCCCTTTAATATTGTGTGTGTGTATGAGAAAGCAAAATGAGTGTGGATAACACTACCCTTTCTTAATACGTAATGTGACAAATGCGTAATGCATTTTCATTAGTAGGTTGCTCCACAATATTTATTTATCATTTGAAGAAGTTGGGGTTCCATTATAAAACTAATTGACAATATATGGACTAGCGTAATTATTTATAAGGAAAACTAACAAAAAGTCTAAAAAAACTTCCCTATTAACGAAAACCCATTTTTAAAGGTATAGTGAATAGTGACAGTTAAAGGTAAAAATGTGGTTTTTCGTTAAAAGTGAATAGTACTTAAAACTCCCTTATTTATAAGCTTATGCAATGTCTCTTCTCCCATCAATGTGAGATTCATTCTCAACACGTCTTCTCATGTGTGACGAATTTTCAAGCTTAACAAGTGGGCAACACAACGAGGTGACGTACAACATATGTGATCATTTAGCTTCGCACATTGGTCAACCTACTCTAATACTAAAAAAAATATTGAAATTTCATCATAAAACTAATTAGCAATGTAAGAAGTAATCCAACACGTCTTCTCATGTGTGACGAATTTTCAAGCTTAACAAGTGGGCAACACAACGAGGTGACGTACAACATATGTGATCATTTAGCTTCGCACATTGGTCAACCTACTCTAATACTAAAAAAAATATTGAAATTTCATCATAAAACTAATTAGCAATGTAAGAAGTAATCCAACACGTCTTCTCATGTGTGACGAATTTTCAAGCTTATCTCATGTGTGACGAATTTTCAAGCTTAACAACTGGGCAACACAACGAGGTGACGTACAACATATGTGATCATTTAGCTTCGCACATTGGTCAACCTACTCTAATACTAAAAAAAATATTGAAATTTCATCATAAAACTAATTAGCAATGTAAGAAGTAATCCAACACGTCTTCTCATGTGTAACGAATTTTCAAGCTTAACAAGTGGGCAACACAACGAGTTGACGTACAACATATGTGATCATTTAGCTTCGCACATTGGTCAACCTACTCTAATACTAAAAAAAATATTGAAATTTCATCATAAAACTAATTAGCAATGTAAGAAGTAATCCAACTATTTATAAATTCATATAAAATCTCCCCTTCCCTCAACAACTTATTTTCAACATCATTATCGTAACAAGATTGGACTAAAGAAAGAAACATTGACCGCACCAATTACCAAGGAAAAAGCATTTACATAAATTAATTAAATTAAAAAGTGGAGCGGCAGCCATAAGAGGAAGAAGATTGCAGTTTGGTTGCTTTGCTTCTTTACTCCACTTTTATCTTCTTTTTCCTCGCTTTTTTGCCCCACGCGTGACATATTCGACCAGACCATGTGACCGCACACACTCTCTCTCTCTCTCTTTACCTTTGTTAAGATTAAAGATCATTTCCAATCCAATGGTGACAAATGCACATCACCTAAATATAATTGAGAAAGTTGAAAAGATATGATTGAGAGATGTTTTTTGTGTTAGACATTTAAACCATTACCTGAAGTTATCAATGTTATTATTTTAAATTTTGGAGACATAAATTTATAATAGTACGTGACAATATGTCTATTTATATTATTTATTCAAATGGATCTAAAACCTGAATTTTTAAGTACAGATTGTGGTTAACATTTTATAGTACTTCTGATTTCGTTTGGTTTTGAAAAGTTTAACGAAGGGAGGTTATCCCGTCTTAAAATATGGCATACCGAAAGCTTCTTTGAAGATTTACAAAAAGAGTTTTAGCCCGTTTTTTCGATTTTTACGTATAGCTTACTAAGAGATATGAACAATGCTTGACTACTTAAGGATAAGTAGAAACTCCTACTCAAACTTCTTCATGTTCAAATCACATAGCTTTGTGTTTATGATCAGAATTGTTCATTTTATGAACCACTTTGTAAATATCATATGGACAAAAAATAAATTAAACATAAGGTTATTTAGTCAATCTATTATTGCAATTATTAGACGGTTTTACTTTTATTAATCCTATTTGTCTGTTTTTATACAATTCAATGACGAAACGATCTTAATTTTAATATTATTTTTTTACAAATATGAATAGTTCTGATCATAAATATAGTTCTATAAGAGCATCTGCAAAGAAGACTTCAAATTCAAAACATCAAATTTCAATTTGATGGCAGCCTTAACAATTTGACATATTGTCAGTATTTTTCTTCCACCCAACATGCCAAAATATATTGTTTCATTTATGTTTTCTTTTAAACAAAAATAACAAAAAGTTGGGATATTGATGGTTTAAAAATAATAAAAAATACTTAAATTTGCTAGCATTTAAGATAAGACAAGTGAAATGCCTTTGAAAATAGCAAAACTGACATAAAAGATACCTAAATATGCTAGCATTTAATCTCTGATGCCTTGAAGCAATGGTGTCAATTTTGACATCTCATTTTCCATGTTAACTTAGACCATCTCCAAAGGAAATCTTAAATCCTAAGTGAAATGCAATGTAATCAAATTTGAAGGTATGAGCAAACTCCAACCGATATGTCAATCTTATGTGGATTGACATATGAGTTTTCATATGTCAAATTTGACATGAGAAAATGTGATGTTAAATCATTTTTAATTATTTTTTTGTGTGAGTCTTATTAATGCACCAATTATAGATCTTGAAAATTTATTTTAAATGATTTCTTTTTAAAATAGATCCTACAAATATTATTTATAACAAAAAAAAACATATCGGATGAAAAAAAAAAAGAAATTCTGACATTACCACCTTAGCCATCAAATTTACATTTGATATTTTTCTTTTGACATCTCTATTGGAGATGCTCTTAACCTTCTTTCTCATGTCAACTTTGTCATCTCGATTGGGTAAATGATCCGTCATTTGTTACCGTTATATGTTTATGTAGTATTTTTGACATCTCCTTTAAAAACGGTTTAAATCAACAACAAACAGTTTTTCTTTGAATAATCAAGTATGGTTGTTTATTGAATTCAAACCTAATTTAGAAAGTAAAAAAATGCAATAATTTCGAAACCATATAAACATGCCATTAATTTCGAAATGGACTGCCAAAAGACAATTCTCACACAAACTTATTCCATCCCTACCAACCGCTCATAAGCCGCCACGTCCACGGAACCGAAGAAAATCTGACCCGGAAGTTTCTCGAAATGGTAAGAGTTTCGTGTGGGTTCCCTCTCCCACTCCCTCTCCTCATCTTCCCAACCTCCCACCCTATAAATTCCCCCAAGGAACCTTCTAGAACCACCATAAACGATTCCCCCCTTCATTCCTCCAACCCAACTCTCTCCCTCTACTTTCCTCTCTCTCTCTCTCTCTCTCTCTCTCATCGTCTTCCAAATTTCCATGTCAATTTTCCTTTAACGTTAGAGGTGCGGCTTTCGATATGGCTCCGACGCCGGTGGAGCCGACCGGCGAGTCCACGTCCAGCGAGTCGTCGCAGCGAGCTCTTCCGACTCCGTTTTTGACCAAGACGTATCAGCTCGTCGACGATCCCTCAATCGACGACGTCATCTCATGGAGCGACGACGGATCCAGCTTCGTCGTCTGGAACCCCACCGTCTTCGCCAGAGATTTGCTCCCCAAGTACTTCAAGCACAACAACTTCTCCAGCTTCGTACGGCAGCTCAACACCTACGTAAGCATCTTGATTTTGTTTCTTCAATTTCCGGCTATTTTCCGGTTGGAATTTATTAATTTCTGAATGTTTTGTGTTCGAATTTCAGGGATTTCGGAAGGTTGTGCCGGACCGATGGGAATTCTTGAACGATAGCTTTCGGAGAGGCGAGAAGCGGCTTCTCTGCGAAATACAACGCCGGAAAATCAACCCTCCGGCGCCGCCGGTGGCGTCGGTTTGGGCGGTTCCGACGGCAAAACCGATTATTTCCCCGGCGAACTCGGGCGACGAGCAGGTGATATCTTCGAGTTCGTCGCCGATCAGAGCATCGTCGGAGATTATGGACGAGAACGAGAGGCTGAGGAAAGAGAACATGCAGCTCACCAAGGAGCTGGTGGAGCTGAAGTCCCTCTGCAACAACATCTTCACCATGGTATCGAATTACGCTTGCGCCCAATCGGAAAGCGGTTTCCCGGAGCTAAAACCGCTCGATTTGATGCCCGGGAAGCGTTTCTCCGGAAAGAGGGAGAACGAAGAGGAAGAAGAGGCGAGTCCGAAGCTTTTCGGGGTGGCGATTGGGGCCAAGCGCGCGCGAGAGGCCGGCGGCGATGGCGTAGAGAACGATGAGACCAACTTGCGGCTTCAGCAACCGAGCGCTAGCGAGGTTAAATCAGAGCCGTCGGATATTGGTCATAAGGAAACGCCGTGGCTGAAGCAGTGCCACATGGCTAATCAGAGGGTGTGCAATTGATCATAAGTTAGAAGCAACGGTAGATATTATATATATTATATGGAGTTGTAATAGAAGAACCAGGATTGAGGCACGTGTTAAAAATGGGTTCACGTGCGTAGTCAACCTCCAGGGGCCCATTCCCTTCAAGAAGTTTCTTAGACTTTCTACTCTTTTAGCTTTATGAATTTTGGAAATAACACTTTTGTTTTGTCCTCCGCCTTTTGATTTTGCATGATATTCCACATGGAATCTGATCAAATGTTCCCCACTTCCCACAGAGACAAAGAAAAAGAAAAAGCTGAAATAATAAGTCTACTAGAAATTAAGTTGGGAAAGACCATACCCAAAGCAACCAATCAATATGATAAATCTGATCAAAATTCTTGTGTTCATCGGTAATATAAAATTATTTTATTTTTGCGGCACCTTATTTTTCAAAATTTCATTGAGTTTCGTGTTTAAATATCTAGCTGACTAAACATCGTTGAATTTATGTCAATTTTGGTGTAACATCATAATTTAATGTAACTGGATATCGAAACTTATAAGTAAATACTAAATCGTGGTGTGTGTTGATTGAAGCCTACAAAATTGAGTTTGGGCAAATTCAACAAAAAACGATGAAACTCATATTTGAGTAGTTCATCGTAATTGAAGATGGACTATAACATATTTTCGGTCTAGTGATTAAAATATTTGTGTCGATGGAATTATTGATATTCAAATTGAGTTGTATTTGATGAAATGATGAAAATTGGCTCAAAAACGTGAAAATTTAAAATGAAACTTTAAGGAATTTATCGTTATGTTAATATAGCGGTTTGTCAATATTTAACCATTATGTTGGAAATATTGAAGAAATTTATCGTTTTTGGGCGAAATTTAAGAGTTTCTTATCTTTCTCTAAATTCTCCGATATTGCTACGAAAAAATCAATGTACAGAACACATGAAAACTAAATGGTGCTTAATTAAACAACTCCAGCTTTTGATATGAGATTAGCAGACTAATTATACCATTAGTTTATAAGCCCTACGTCCCTTCCTAATTAGTTTACATCATCATTGTTATCAAATTCTTTGCCATAAAACTCTACATTTTACTCGTCATTAATCCCTTTGAGAAACTTGAGCACTTGAAGCATTGTAGGCCTCTGAGCTGGGTTATCAGAGACGCACACACAGGCAATCTTCAACACTTGAACCATCGTGCGCTTCGAATCCGCGTCAAGCACCATCGGATCAAGAACATCAGCAGCCTTCCCCTTCTTCAGCATCTGAAAAACCCACCCCACTAAATTCCCGCCTTCCAAATCTTTGAAATCGGGTCCGGTTGGCTCTTTCCCTGTCACCAACTCGAGCAGTATCACACCAAAGCTATAGACATCTCCCTTTGTGGTAGACCGCCCGCTCTGTCCATACTCAGGTGGAATGTAGCCAAATGTTCCGGCTATATCGGTGCTAATGTGAGTCTCACAGGCATTGATCAATCTTGCAAGTCCAAAGTCTGCAACTTTGGGTTCGAAGTCTTCGTTGAGCAAGATGTTGCTGGCTTTGATATCCCTGTGGATGATATGGGGGCCGAATCCATGGTGAAGAAAAGCCAGGCCGCGGGCTGCACCCGTTGCAATTTTGAAACGTCTGTCCCAGTCTAGGCCTTCAGGATCTCCACTCCGATTTCTCAGCCAAATGTCGAGGCTCCCATTTACCATATACTCATAAACAAGGAGCTTCTCCTCGCCAAGAGAACAGTACCCGAGTAATGGAACGAGATTTTGGTGGTTTACCTTCCCCAGGGTTTCCATTTCAGCCATGAATTCTCGATGTCCCTGAGTTTTATACTCATTTAGCTTCTTAACCGCAACGGCTTTCCCATCTGACAACGTGGCCTTGTACACGGTTCCAAAGCCTCCATCTCCTATTATGTTTGTCTTGCAGAAGTTGTTGGTGGCTTCAAGAATGTCAACTAAAGTTAGCTTGAGAAGCGGCTGCTGAGACATGGCAACGTTGATGCTCAGAAGCTCCTTTGATCTGCTGCTACTGAGAAAATAATGTTCCATGAAACTAGTCAACCTGGTTTCTTCATCTTCTTCAGGATCATGCCGACTGCTTCGGGTGATCCATCTTACTACAGCATAAGCTGCAACAATAAAGATTAGAGCACTTCCAACTACAATAGCAGCGACTCCCTGGGCATTAAACAATGCTAATTCATCAAAACTCTTGGCATGGCAATCCAAATCTTTACTTCTCCCACACAGTTTCTTGTTACCGGCAAGCGATTTTTCTGACAGGTTCCGGCAAATACCACTATTAGGAAGGGGCCCTTCCAACCTATTTTCCGCCAAGTTCATGTAAAACAGATTGATGAGGCTGCAAATTTTCTCTGGAATCTGTCCAGAGAGCTTGTTACTTGAAACATCAAAATACTCAAGTTGCACCAAATTCCCAAGGTCTGGAGGAATCTCTCCTTGGAACGAATTTGAATGAAGATCCAAATCCGTCAAGTATGACAGATTACCAAGAGAATGGGGCAGCACCCCATCAAAGAAATTATTGCTCAAGTTCATCTTTTCGATCCTCCAAGCTATGGTATTCGAGAACAGCTTATCAACTCCACCATTAAGGCGGTTCTCCTGAACATACAGCCCCACGAGATTCTGCATGCTTGACAGCGATGAAGGAAGCTCGCCATCTAGCTTGTTTGAGCTTAAATCCAAGTGAGTTAGCTCTTTCAATTCCCCAAAGCTCACAGGTACAGAACCAGATAACTTATTACCAGTCAAATTAAGCTTCACCAAGCTTCCTAAACGACCAAAGCTTCCAGGGATGGTACTCGTAAGCTGGTTATTTCCCAGATTCAAGCCTTGAAGCTTCGGCGAATCACCAAACTCAGGAGGAATGGAACCACTGAGCATGTTCCCAGACAAATCCAAAGTTGTAAGGTTTGTTAAACGAGCGAGGGACCTTGGAATTTCACCAGAGAGCAGGTTGTTGCTGATCAAAACATCCACCAGAATAACACAGTGACCCAAATCTTCAGGTATTGCACCCGACAACCTATTGTAGGACAGATCAAACACTCCAACATGTTGCACAAAGCTCAAAACCGGGATATTTGCTTGTCGAAAATACAACGATTTTTTCAAAGGAATTGAACCAGATAGATTGTTGTGAGAAAGTACCAGACATTGCAATTGGCTTAGCTCTGCCAGCTCCGTTGGGATAGAGCCGCTAAGCTGATTGTTTCCCAGATCCAATGTAGTAAGACCGGTGCACTTGCTAAGCTCCGCCGGAATGTTCCCTTCCAGAAGATTCGAATTCAATATTAGAACAGAAAGGCTGCTGACATTTCCGATCTCTTTAGGAAGTTTTCCTGTCAGGCGATTGTTACTGAGGACGAGCCTTTCCAAGACAGCTGCCCGACGAATCTTATTCGAAATTGAACCGCTCAGCTGATTGTTCGAAGCTGTGAACTCCATCAAATTCTTCGAATTCCAAAGACTTTTCGGTATTGTGCCCGTGAAGTTGTTCGAATCAAGGTCGATCACCATGAGTGGAAGCTCCGAAAGGTAATGAGGGATTGCGCCGGCAATCCGATTGTTCACCAAGTTGAGCTGCGACAAGTTCTTGCACTTGACAAACGTGCTGTCAATTGTTCCCGAGAGGTAATTGCTATCGAGATCAATCTCCAAAAGCGAACCCGCATTGCAAATCTCTTCCGGAATCGGACCCGTCAACAAGTTATTGCTCAAGCTAAGTAACCTCAGCATAGAGCAGTTGCCAATCTCCGGTGGAATTTTCCCGGAAAACAGATTGCTCGAAAGCAGAAGCGATTCGACTTGCTTCAATTTTCCGAGCCAGGAAGGCAAGATGCCCGAAAGCTGGTTCTTTTCAGTGGAAAAAGTCATCAGTGGAAGCTCAGAGAGCTCTTCAGGCAACGGCCCCGAAAGCGAATTGAACGAAAGCATCAAAGTCGTCAAACTTTTACAGTTCCCTAGCTCAGCAGGAACAGACCCATTAAGCTCTGTGAAAACCAAAGCGAAAATGCTCATGTTCTGCAACTTCCCTACGCCTTTTGGGAACGAACACCTCAATGGGTTGTACGAGAGGTCAATTTTGGTCAACGATTCCAGCTTAGAAATCTCTTCCGGCAACGGCCCTGTTATGGAACAGGAAGCAGCGTCCAAAATTTCGAGCCGCGAAAGCTCTCCGATTTCGCGGGGCAACGGGCCGGAGATATGATTGTTGCCAATGTAGAGGTCCGTGAGATTCTTCAGGCTACCAATTGACGGTGGAATTTCCCCAGAGAGTGAATTGCGTGATACGTCCATGGAAGCTATAGATTGAAGCTTTGGAAACAGGTCAGAGGGAAGAGAACCTGAGAGGACGTTGTTGCCCAGGTCCAGGAACTTCAGCCGGGTCAAATTTCCAATCTGGGTCGGAATTTCTCCATAGAAGTCATTACTGGAGAGCTCCAGGGTTTGAAGTAGAGATAAATATCCCAGCTCCGGCGGGATTTTCCCGGTGAAAAAGTTGGTTCCGAGCTTCAGGGTCTCCAGCTCAGTCAACTCCGCGATTTGGGTCGGTATTTCGCCGGAGAGCTGGTTACCAGTGAGGCAGAGGTGGTTTAGGTGTTTGAGGTTGAGAATTTGAAGTGGAATTTTACCGTGAAGTAGGTTGGAGGAGAGGTCCAGCACGGCGAGGTTGGAGAGGGAGAAGAGGGAGGGAGGGAGCGGGCCTCTGAGGGAGAAAGACGGGAGGGCGAGCACGGTGACTCGGCCCAATTGGCAGGAAACGCCGACCCAGTCGCAGTGCGAGGCGGAGGGCCGCCACGAGGAGAGAACTGCGGGGTTTCCGAGGACGGTTTTGAAGGAAAGGAGAGCTTTCCGTTCAGGGTTTTGGACGTTTTGGCGGGAAACGCCATTGGCGAGTAGAATGAGGGACTCAAAAACTATGAAAATAACTAAAAACAGAGGCTTTATCGACGCCATGAAAGGGCAATTTGAGAAGAAGAAAGAGGGGTCGGAAGCTATGTTTTTCAGAGAGAAATGGCGGTGGAGAGAGGGGCTAACGGGTCATTTCACAAGCGTTGAGAAGAAGCTTGGACGCCATAGCTTTTCTCTGCGAGTTGAGTGTTTGCCAAGGAGGCCATAAAAGATCGAAGACGAGGACGACGGAGTGTTATTAATTCGGTCAGGAGAAGATTTGCACCGCTCACGTGACTTGTACTCTCGTAACGGCGATTCTGTTAAATTTGCAAATGATCCCCTTTTGTGACCCACATATTTCTTGAATTTATGTTCTGACCGCAATATGTTTCCTAGATTTAACATATAGATCCACCAGTGTCCTACTTTGTGCTACTTCATAGAATCCAGCTTTTGTCTCTTTTTAGCTTCTTTTGTATTTTCAAATGGAAAAGGATCCAGCGACCAGATCATTTTCTTAGGGATCTTAGAGATCTCGTAATCTCATCTCATCATCGTATATCGTACGGTCAGTTTTCGTTAGATACAATTCATATTTAATTTTAAATTTTAAATTTTGAAATTATTTATGACCGCACGATGTACGATAAACGGGTAAGATCAAGGAATCCCTAGGAAAATACGTTTTCAAATGTGCAGGTGCTTCGGAAAATATGGGTTCTGTTTTTTTGCATGCCATGTCCCCATCTCTTTTCCTTATTCTTAGCACCATGTATGGATGTATTTGCAATGATTGATTAGAAATAAGTACTTTGTGTAACTTTTGTTGTTGTCCCATAATTACTGTTATTCTCATTAAATCAAGTTTGCGTAGCTATAACATAGACTACGACCATCTCAATGATCAGATATAGTGATTGTATCAAATAAATTTTAACACTTTAGCCAAATTCAAATTTCACAATTGTGGACAAATTAGCATTTTGTAAGATTAAGGAGCTCATATGCAAGTTAATAGTTGAGGGAGCAAATTGAAAGAAGATCATAAGTTGAGAAGACAATTGATAATTTTTTCCACTTATTTGTTATTGATGGGGTCCACGCGATTTGGGTGAGATATATAAATAAAATAAAGTAAGAGCAGAAAAGCTTTCTTTGCCGCTCAACTCTATGAAAGTTCCAAGTTTACACGGGATAAATGTGACCCAACTTCTACCTTTTTCCTACGCTTACTGAAATTTTGAAGAAAAATAAAAACGGTTTGTAATTGACTACAATAATAATAAGGGAAATTTTATTTAAACTTATTAATCCTTTTTTCACATCTAATTTAGAAATTTTATCCCACAAACTTACCATTTTATCCTCAAATACAAAATTTACATACTTGAAAAAAATTACACAAACACATAAACTCACCCAACCACTTACCCTGGCAACAACCAGATTTGATTCTTGTCATCATTCCAGAAACTGTCACCACCGATCTGCTCTTTATCTCGTCGTTTTTCAATTCTTCATGCCCAATTCCATGGGACTGGATTTTCGTCCGACTATTGTCTCCTTAAACCTTAATGAACTAATTATAAAAACCCAGCAAATAATACAATTCACCATCACCAATTCAAAGTTGTTTGTTATTGCATTCTCTTGATTTGTAAAGGTATGACTCCAACTACTTTGTCCTCCAAACCCTTCTTAGCATTTGCATCAACAATTGCAGAACAAAAGTTAACCCAATTGCTAATCTTAGCATATGCAGCACCGATTCATCATCACCTCGCATCTGATATAAGGCTCTATGTACTGCAATTTGTTCAGTCCTCACCAATTTCATGTTCTTTGAGTCTCTAACTATATATGTAAGTCTTTCCCTCTCTCTGTCAATGAGCACCGCATTACAGTACTGCAAGAATACAATTTCATGGATGTCTTGATTACTGCAATAATTCAAGTTCAATTTGGTTATGACTTATATATATGCAGACCTTCGGCAATCCCTTTTTGTTGTTCTTCTCCACCCTCCGGCAATCCCTTTTCTGAATTCCGGCAACCCACCCAGCCACCAATTGTGGCTCTCAGGGCCATTTCGACCCACCCATATTCCCCAGTTGATACTTTCTTTCTACACCCATCTTTTCTTTAGGGCATAATTGGAATATAAAATTTAACAAAAATTTAATGGGTGTAGAAATAGGTTTATTGGGTCCAAATAAAATTTCCCTAATAATAACTAAGTCTTATTCGATATTAATTGAATTTGGTACTGATAATAAATTTAATTTTTTGGAAATACAGAAAAGAGAATTTTTGTAATTCCCAATATTTGTAAGCCCAAGAAATGGCTAAATTTACTATATTAGACAAACAGCGGTAAATAAATTGCATTGAAATCACCAAGTGGTACAACTTGAACATTTATATCTAAAAATCATCACTCTCCATTTTTTGGTTTCTAATTTTTTTCTTGAAGATTTCTATAAAAATGGTGAGGATCAACACTTTTTTTTTCTTTTTTAAAACAAAGTACGATATTTGAGAACGAAATACGTACAATTATTTCCCATGATGAGATTCACTGCATTTAGTTTTTATAAGCAAACATGTAGAATTTTTACAAAAAATTAAGTACGACTCTGAAAATGTTTAGCAATGCATATGAAAGAAACAAATAATAAATGCTTCTATTGTGCATATGTTTTTCTATCAAACGGAATTATAAACACAATAATACTTTTTGTTGTTTCAGAATTCAGAAATAGTCTTACAAAGACCCTCAAATACTTTGGGTTAGATTATCATTCATATATAAACTTAATTACAGTTACTTAATTATGATAATTCTCACATCAATTGATGCTGGAGTGAATTGTATAAGGCTAAAATACATGAGGGTTTGTAATTTTGTGAGCGGTGCACTATAGTTGGCATGAACGGTCCCTTCTTTCTCCAATGTAGATTGATACTCTCAACAAGCCCCTTCACTCGTGAGAATTTTCAAACATAACATGTGGACAACACCAAGTGGGTGATGTGAAGCACGTGTGTTCGTTGAGTTTCACACATCTGCTCTGATAACATGAAAAAACTTGAGGTTCCACAACAAACCAATTGGTAATATCAAAAGTTATGGCTGGTTTAGTATTGATGTGCTTTGAAAAAAAATTGTTTCTGCTGTGCTGTGAGAATAAGCTCATTTTTGCTGCTTCACGTTTTCAACTTTTTTTGACACACCCCGTCCCGAAGGAGGGCATGCTGGCCGTCACGTGAGAGTGACGTAACCATTTGCACAGTACGGAAGCTTTAATTATACAATTTATAAGTTGATACACCCGAAGGTGAGTCCTAATTTTGTCCAATCTGTCAGAACACCGTCGAATTCCTCGTAGTCACCACACCTTTGTGATTCCTGAACCTGGAGGGGCGCAAAACCAAAATTGAGTGGGTCAGTAAAACAATTCTTTTCCAAATCCAAACATTTCTCATAACGTTGTAACCCCTCTCCGTAAAACCTGTATACTTTCCCAGAAATGTAAAATATAAATATACATATATATTCTCAAAACTTCATTTTTACTATCTCAACATTATCTCTTTATCAATCATGCCATGCCATGTCATCTCAACATTTCTCATATTAATTATGCCATGCCACATCATCTCAACAGTAATAAGGTATGAATGCATCAACATAATCATATCAGGTGCAAGAAAGTAATCAACCGTAGGCCCTCTAATAGCCCTATACGGTTGAACCTAGAGCTCAAAATCTATCATTATCACTCTACCGGAGTCACCTCTGTGACCCGTCCGGCCTTCTGCACGCAAGTTACGCTCTAGTGCTTCTCATAAATCATCTGTGCACATAATCTAAGGTCACCCACCAGTCGGAATCTCACTAACACTCTCGCGACTGGTCTGTCGTACCCACTCCGCGTGGACTGTACGACTAGCATCTACTTGGATCCAAGGCGAGCGTGCGATGCGGTGAATACTATAAGCACTAAACCATGGTGCAGGATTTGAGCTCAATATATATCATCATCATCATAACAGTAATTAAATACTCATCTGTGCGTCCACCGCACCATTTCATACATATGCATCATAAATCAATTCTTACCTGTGCGTCCACCGCACCAATTCATACATATGCATCATATATTAATTCATGCATGGCATTTCAACTCACATTTCTATATACTTTTCATATCAATTCTATGCATGGTATTTCACTTCCCGTTTTTCCACATAACTCATATGCATTTCATTTTAAACATAATTTCATGCATTTTCAATTTCTGGGAAAACGTTAAGTATATATATATATACGGAAAACAAAACTGCCCACTCACCTGGAGTTCGCCCTACAACTCCCTAGCACAATACGCCAAGGCGTCATGACGATCGGCGCCTAAAACAATAATCAATTCCAACCTCAGAATTCATACCGATAGAATATATAACTTATATAAAATACGTCACTACGTAGATTGATCCGGAAGATCCACCCCTCAGATTTTAAATCCATAACTTCCAGAGGTCCACATTATACCTCTAGGACAACATCCTAAAATTTCATTACCATCCAACGGTCGGATCTCCGTCAATTTCCAAAACTAAGTGACGGTTAACATTTTATATTATGGACTTACAATTCCAATTCCGGAAGATCCGTAACTCGGATTCCCAATCCGTAAGTTCCAATAATCCTCAAATATTACGTATTACAACGTATCAAAGTTTGGTGATGATCCAACGGTCGGATCATCAATTCACATTTTCACCTAATGTGAAAACTATAAAACGTTATTTGAACACCTAACCAACAATCCTCAATAACTTTCTCATACGGTGTTCAATTTAGGTATATGAATATACCACAGTGATCTACTCGACGTCACGGACGTCGACATATTTTTAAAATAATTTTATTTTTATTTTTTATTTTTACTGTAGCACATTCTTCTTCCTTGGGTCGCCGGACTGGTTTTTCCGGCGGCCGTTTTCTGGGCAGTTTTTCAAATTGCCATAACTTTGTCATTTCTCAACGAAATCAAGTGATTCAAAAACGAAAGTTGTAGCCCTTGAAGAGACAAAGAGAATGGTACCTTTCCCAACACCTAGTTCGCCGTGGTTTGGCCGGAAACTGCCTCGAAAGCCTCGGAGGTCGCCGGAAACTGGGTATTTTTCAAATGAGTATAACTTCTTCAATACTCAACGAAATTGAGTGAAACAAAAAGGAAAGTTGTAGTACTTGACGAGACGAAGAGATTGATACCTACCTCGACTCCTAACTCGCCGGGGATTCGCCGGAAAAAGCCTCGAAAGCTCCGGCCAAACTTTGAACTTGTCGATCTCCGTGTTCTTACGTCCAAAAACTTCCAACGAAGCACTCCGAGCTTCCTTGGGACCTCACTAAGCTCACTATGAGCTTGGATTGTCCTAAAAATCAACCAATTCAAAGCTCATGAACAGTACACTTTCATGGGGAGTTTAGAATCTAGGTTTTCCGAAGTAAAACTTACCTGAAATGGATACCAACGTGATCGTGAAGTCCTCAGGATTGCCATGGTAGCTTTAAATCCGACGTTGGTATAAGTTTTAGGTGGTTTTGGGTGGTTGCCTGTGTGTTCGAGAGGGTGAGAGAGAGAGAGAGTGAGGTCTGAGGAAGAGAGAGTATGAAGGACAGTATACGGGAAATGGGGAGGGTTTTGAGGTGTGGGGATCCCACATGTCCAATCCAATCCCAATTTCATAAAATTCCATCATAAAATTTAAGTCTAAGTCTCCACTCTAATTACCAAATTTTTTTTGGAGCTTAGATATAACGAACGTGAAAATTATACCTTAGTCACGTATTAGGGACATTTTCGTAATTTCATGTCCTCGGAATTAAAAATTCCGGGACGGGCTGTGACAATCTCCCCTCCTTATAGAATTTCGTCCCCGAAATTCCAGCAACCAACTAAATCATCTATACTCATACAATAGCCTCGGATAAATCTCTCTCATCCGATTCTCTTTCTCCCACATAATTTTCTACTGAATGATTTCCTTCACAAAGCTTTTACTACTTACTCTGTCTTAATTCTCAGGACCTTCTTTTTCCAATCCAAAGTCGTCCTTGGTTCCTTATCAAGTCGAATCCAATTTAATTCTCAATAGTTGCACCAGAATTCCATGAGACGACTCTGCCACCTAGTGACAACGCATCGAACACAAATACATTAAGTACCGTTGCCCTGTCTGAAAAAAAATTTATTACTCAACACTGGAGTAATTGTACTAACTTGGTACATTGACCAATTATCACTTCAAATTCGATCATAACCATCCTATGTACAAGGAAACTTGTACACATAATCCAAAGTAATATCTTTCCATTTCCACTGCGAAACAGAAAATAGTTATCTCAATCCAAAGGTTTATCTCTTTCTGCCTCAATCTGCTGACCAAATAAAACTGTCGAATGGTATGATAAATCTTATTAGTTTTGGAATATTGCAGAAGTTGAACAGTGAACTTCGTCCAATATTTGCTTGCTTCAAATCCTCAGCATTAGGCACATACTTTTTGTTTTCATGTATCCACATACCATTTGATTCACGAATCATGTACTCATTCTTTTTCCCTTCTTTCTCTGCCTTGGTTAATTCTTAAATTTCCTCGTCAAACATTTAAGTTTCGAGTACGAACTTACTAAAAATGCCTAACTTGAAATTTAACAAGTATAACTTCTTCTCGATCTTGCATTTTTAATTTTTCTTCCATTGGTTTTCAATCCACAAGATGATACTCTTGGCAAACGTGCCAGACATTAATCTTACTGTAGTCTTCTCACCAAGTGCTTGAGCTAGAACAAACTTTACGATCACCCTGATCGTACAATCATGTTCATTAAGCAATACAATTCACATTCGCTGCCTCCTATCAAAATCCTTCCAAGTAATGGATATTGAAGACTCTTTTGATTTGTAAAATCTTGCATTCTTATCAAATATAATGCCTTCATAACTTCACAGCAAGAATGGTAATCATGACTTCCAAGTCACCCGTAGGGTAATTCATCTCATGAGGTTCCTTTTATCGTGAAACGTATGCAATCACCCTAACATTTGCATCAACATGCCTCCAATACCATTCAAGAAACATCACTAAAAATTTATGATTACCACTATTCTCTGGGAATACCAAAATACGTGCATGAGTGAGGAAATACTTCAGTTGTTGAATCCTTTGCTCACAATTTCCTTCCCACTCATACATAACCTCTTTTCTCATCAGTCTCGTTAATGACAAAGCAATGACTAAAAATTCTTTCACAACCATCCAAAATAGCCTGGTAAGCTAAGAAATTCCAAATCTCAATTACGACTCGTGGTTGTTCCAAATTCTCAATTTCTGCTATCTTTTAAGGATTCACTTGAATACCTTAAGAATATATAACAAATCTCAGAATGCCACCTGATTCGTCTAACTTTAGCATTTGCTACTTAGCATACAACCAACGTTCTCTCAATCTTTGGTTCACCGACTTAATACGTTTACATGCTCTGCTCTGGCTCAGAATATGCCAGAATATCTTCAATGAAAATGATATCAATCTATCAAGGCATTATTGGAATACTTCATCCATCAACTCATAAAACAGCATGAGTATCCACATAGCATCACCAAACTTCATAAGGACCATAACAAGTCCAGAAACCATCTTATGATCAACGTTAATATTCAATTGGTAGTAACCAGATCTCAATTCAATCTTTGAATCTTCGCAATTACTTCTGAGCTGGTTAAATAAACATCAGTACATCACCATGGATAACGGTTCTTAATCGTTACCCGACTTCATTGTCTATAATCAATGAACAATCTCTAAGTCCATTTTCTTTCTCACCAACAACTGGGGCTCCTCAAAAGTGTTGTACTAGGTTGAATGAAACTTTTATCAACCAATTCTTTCAACTGAATTTCCAATTCCCTTAACTCATCCTGAACCAATCTCCAATATAAATTTATACCTGGCAACAAATCAATAATGAACCTCATATCTCTGCCTGAAGGCAATCCAGGTATACTTTCAAGGAAGACATCAAGAAAAGTCTAACTCTTTCGACATTATTCACACTACTCCAAACAACATCATTTAGCACCACATGAGCTAAGTATTTTTGACAGCCTTTCGAAAACAATCTCTTTGCTCTCACAGCATAAATAACGGTCTGACTCAATCCACTTTGCATACTTACAAAAGTAATCTCTGGTCATCCAGATCGATGGAAAGTACTGGTTTCCCGTAACATTCCGTCTTGTCACAATTATAACCAACCAATCTAATGGAACAGAATTAACTGATACAATATATATTCTATTATTATTAAGCATTCTAAATAAGTACAACACTAACATAAAATAACCTACCGGTTTGCTTGCTTAACGAATCCACGAATGAGTTATTAATATTACGGTCTGCAGCCCGCAATACTGATAAATCATCGTTGTCTCGATAAGTAGGCAACCACTCTCAAAGATATAACATTACTATTTTGTTACTCAAGGCAAAATACATACACTCGTCTCAACTACATTTATTTACTACTCTCTAGGTAATAACATACATAATAAGAAATATATCAGCCGAAGTCAACTAGAATGACCAATACGGTTGATTCAACTCTTATCTCAATAATACGTCGGCCGGATCCACTCCGCGTGGTCGGTACGGCCGAGCCTATAACTCACCAATTTCTCATGTGTCAGTCGAATCCACTTCTCATGGTCTGTACAGCTGAACATATAACTCATCAAATCTCTTTGTACTCACGGTCAATCCGACCAAACTACTAAGTCCATAACTCTGCTGAATCGACACTATGATATCATGGAAAATTGTTGAGTACAACTGATTCTAGGGACGATTCACAATTCTGTGTCCCCTCTGTTCACATAAACACATTCATTAATTTCACACTTCCCAAAGTGTTAATTTTTGTACCTGCAGCACAAGGTACATTTCCTTTACTCGAGACACCTTGTCTCAAATATCTGGGATTACCAGTATATCCATCACTTTTATTCTGACCAGCGACATTAAAACCTCAGCTAGAAGAATTAACTCTAGCTTCACTTCTTTCGAAGCTCTAAATCTTTCTATATCCTTGATATGACGAATCATTAACTTTATCGTCTTCTTTTAATTCCCATTCATTTCTTATTCTTCTTTATTCTCGTTGCTCATGTTCTCAGAGTCCTCAAGATTCAACAACATCTAGCATACTCCTGATAAGAACTACAATGGATAGTGGTCACCCAAAATACCACTTCCCTTTTGTCACCCAGCTTAAAACAACATAACACCTCCACCAAATTAACAACAATATCTGGATGGAACGAGGCTAGTCTGAAAACTTTCTATAATATCCCTCGATCATCACCTTCCTTGTCTCATATTTGTAAACTCTTGTTTACTACCATCGATAAATGCCGGAGGGATAAACTTTTCCTTTAAACAAGTCCTTAAACAATTCTCAATCGACTGATTCCTCTGGTGACAACAATTCATACTCCTGTTTCCACCAGGATACAAATTCATAACCAAAACCAGGTAGTCGTCTCGACCCCTTGTCAGAAGGAAGATTCCTTTGACTTGCATATTCCGAAACATCTTTTCCAATTGGTTAATCCGTCACTTTGTTCCCTCAGGTTCATCATTTCTCTTAAGTGATTCAAATTCAACTCATAACCCGTCTTAAAATGTCCATTTTTCTAATATACTGAATCACCATAAGAATAGTTTCCCCTAACCCGCTAAATCAGGGAGACTAAGTTCCTCTAACTACGTGGTTTGCTACGAGGCGGTGTAGTTCTGACAGAATTCACTAGAAACTTCTCAAGATGTCCAAGATTGCAACCATGCTCTGATACCAACTGACACACCCCGTCCCGAAGGAGGGCATGCTGGCCGTCACGTGAGAGTGACGTAACCATTTGCACAGTACGGAAGCTTTAATTATACAATTTATAAGTTGATACACCCGAAGGTGAGTCCTAATTTTGTCCAATCTGTCAGAACACCGTCGAATTCCTCGTAGTCACCACACCTTTGTGATTCCTGAACCTGGAGGGGCGCAAAACCAAAATTGAGTGGGTCAGTAAAACAATTCTTTTCCAAATCCAAACATTTCTCATAACGTTGTAACCCCTCTCCGTAAAACCTGTATACTTTCCCAGAAATGTAAAATATAAATATACATATATATTCTCAAAACTTCATTTTTACTATCTCAACATTATCTCTTTATCAATCATGCCATGCCATGTCATCTCAACATTTCTCATATTAATTATGCCATGCCACATCATCTCAACAGTAATAAGGTATGAATGCATCAACATAATCATATCAGGTGCAAGAAAGTAATCAACCGTAGGCCCTCTAATAGCCCTATACGGTTGAACCTAGAGCTCAAAATCTATCATTATCACTCTACCGGAGTCACCTCTGTGACCCGTCCGGCCTTCTGCACGCAAGTTACGCTCTAGTGCTTCTCATAAATCATCTGTGCACATAATCTAAGGTCACCCACCAGTCGGAATCTCACTAACACTCTCGCGACTGGTCTGTCGTACCCACTCCGCGTGGACTGTACGACTAGCATCTACTTGGATCCAAGGCGAGCGTGCGATGCGGTGAATACTATAAGCACTAAACCATGGTGCAGGATTTGAGCTCAATATATATCATCATCATCATAACAGTAATTAAATACTCATCTGTGCGTCCACCGCACCATTTCATACATATGCATCATAAATCAATTCTTACCTGTGCGTCCACCGCACCAATTCATACATATGCATCATATATTAATTCATGCATGGCATTTCAACTCACATTTCTATATACTTTTCATATCAATTCTATGCATGGTATTTCACTTCCCGTTTTTCCACATAACTCATATGCATTTCATTTTAAACATAATTTCATGCATTTTCAATTTCTGGGAAAACGTTAAGTATATATATATATACGGAAAACAAAACTGCCCACTCACCTGGAGTTCGCCCTACAACTCCCTAGCACAATACGCCAAGGCGTCATGACGATCGGCGCCTAAAACAATAATCAATTCCAACCTCAGAATTCATACCGATAGAATATATAACTTATATAAAATACGTCACTACGTAGATTGATCCGGAAGATCCACCCCTCAGATTTTAAATCCATAACTTCCAGAGGTCCACATTATACCTCTAGGACAACATCCTAAAATTTCATTACCATCCAACGGTCGGATCTCCGTCAATTTCCAAAACTAAGTGACGGTTAACATTTTATATTATGGACTTACAATTCCAATTCCGGAAGATCCGTAACTCGGATTCCCAATCCGTAAGTTCCAATAATCCTCAAATATTACGTATTACAACGTATCAAAGTTTGGTGATGATCCAACGGTCGGATCATCAATTCACATTTTCACCTAATGTGAAAACTATAAAACGTTATTTGAACACCTAACCAACAATCCTCAATAACTTTCTCATACGGTGTTCAATTTAGGTATATGAATATACCACAGTGATCTACTCGACGTCACGGACGTCGACATATTTTTAAAATAATTTTATTTTTATTTTTTATTTTTACTGTAGCACATTCTTCTTCCTTGGGTCGCCGGACTGGTTTTTCCGGCGGCCGTTTTCTGGGCAGTTTTTCAAATTGCCATAACTTTGTCATTTCTCAACGAAATCAAGTGATTCAAAAACGAAAGTTGTAGCCCTTGAAGAGACAAAGAGAATGGTACCTTTCCCAACACCTAGTTCGCCGTGGTTTGGCCGGAAACTGCCTCGAAAGCCTCGGAGGTCGCCGGAAACTGGGTATTTTTCAAATGAGTATAACTTCTTCAATACTCAACGAAATTGAGTGAAACAAAAAGGAAAGTTGTAGTACTTGACGAGACGAAGAGATTGATACCTACCTCGACTCCTAACTCGCCGGGGATTCGCCGGAAAAAGCCTCGAAAGCTCCGGCCAAACTTTGAACTTGTCGATCTCCGTGTTCTTACGTCCAAAAACTTCCAACGAAGCACTCCGAGCTTCCTTGGGACCTCACTAAGCTCACTATGAGCTTGGATTGTCCTAAAAATCAACCAATTCAAAGCTCATGAACAGTACACTTTCATGGGGAGTTTAGAATCTAGGTTTTCCGAAGTAAAACTTACCTGAAATGGATACCAACGTGATCGTGAAGTCCTCAGGATTGCCATGGTAGCTTTAAATCCGACGTTGGTATAAGTTTTAGGTGGTTTTGGGTGGTTGCCTGTGTGTTCGAGAGGGTGAGAGAGAGAGAGAGTGAGGTCTGAGGAAGAGAGAGTATGAAGGACAGTATACGGGAAATGGGGAGGGTTTTGAGGTGTGGGGATCCCACATGTCCAATCCAATCCCAATTTCATAAAATTCCATCATAAAATTTAAGTCTAAGTCTCCACTCTAATTACCAAATTTTTTTTGGAGCTTAGATATAACGAACGTGAAAATTATACCTTAGTCACGTATTAGGGACATTTTCGTAATTTCATGTCCTCGGAATTAAAAATTCCGGGACGGGCTGTGACATTTTTTCATCCAAAATTGTGAAAATAAACTGTTTTTAAATGTTTATCAAACATCTTTTTGAGCTAAATTTTTTTTATTCCCATTTTTTTATAAAAATATCTCAGTACCAAATCAGTATTAACTCAACTTATTTTTAAGCTCATGCAAAATTTCTCGTCTTATTAATATGAAATTCATTCTCAACTGAAACGTATTCCCCAAAAAAATTTCTCCTCGACGCTAGAATCATAGGTGTGCAACCTCTAGAGTGAACTGACGCGAAAAGCCCTCGAGTCGATGGTGACGGAGAGCCAGAGGACTCGGGCATAGCAGTGTATGGCACTGCGTGACATTGACATTAGACTGTGATTATTTGATGAGACATGAGAGTGTACAGGGGGAGGGGAGGTAGAGGGGGGACTGCCCCTGCGGCTGATATGTCCCTTCACAGGAAGCAAACCATGAACAGAAATTTAGGCGCACCCTGCCTCTGACCCCTGTCCCCGCTACATTTCATTTCATTTTATCCATAATCTCAATCTTAATTAGTTTGCGACTTCATGTCTCAAAATTTCTTTGATAAATACAAACACCGAGTGTTTACGTTTATGAAGTAATTAGATCATATTTTACGGTTGTTAATCATCAATATTAAATCAGATAATCAAACCAACAATCAATTGTGCTTCGATACTTGACGGGACGATTGTACTAAAAAATTATTCACACCTTCAACAAAAGAAAAACACAATAGTATAGGGGTGTGGAATGTTGAAGAGAAAGTATAAAGGTTTGAATACTTCTAGCAACCAAATTAAATTAAAAAGAAAAGAAGGTAGGGAGGGTATCAGTTTGTGTTTTTTGTCTACTGAAGAAAGCTGATATGGGCAGAAAGCTTTTACACAGAGGAGGGGGGCATCTGCCTTGTCCTATTGAAGCTGTATGGCATGAGTTGGTGGCGGTGGCATCTGCCTAGTTCAGGGATCTTATATCACCTGTGAAGATCTTCTGCCACCAAAAGTAGTATCAAACATTTGATCCCCTTTTTCTTCTGGACTAAAAATTTAAAGCCAAATTTCCCACTCCTAATATAAGAAAACGGATAGACGGCTCATCCTTGATTACCTATAAATTAGATTTTTTAACATGGCTTAGGGATTCAACGTAAAAATAGAGTGGCGATGGTTGATTACCTGACCTCTCCCTCTTCTCTTTTATCCGGCCTTGAAACTGGCATCGTAAAATAAACTTATACAGGCGGAATTAGATTTTAGGGTAAAATACAAAAAACTACCTCAACTATTGATGTCACGATACTTTCATACCTCATCTTTTAAAATTGACAATGTCATACCTCATCTTTAGAATTTGTGCCAATGTCATACATCCGTCAGTTTTTCTATTAATTTTTCTGTTAAGTGCTGACATGGCTTGACACACCCCGTCCCGAAGGAGGGCATGCTGGCCGTCACGTGAGAGTGACGTAACCATTTACACAGTTCGGAAGCTTTAAAAATACAATTATACAGGACTGCAACCTAGGCTCTGATACCAAACTGACACACCCCGATCCTAGAATCAAGGCGTGACGGCCAGCACGCCTTGATTCTATGATCAGGGTGTGTCATGGCTACATGCAGGATCCACTCACTAATAATTAAATATATTTTTAATAATTAAAAATTAAAAAATATTTTTTTTTAACTCTCTCCCCCCCCCCCTCTCTTCCCATTTTTAATAGAAAGTCGTACATTCCCCTCTCTCTCTCTCTCTTCCCCATCTTCCTGCAATCCAGAAATAAGAAAAAGGAGGAGGAAGAAGAAGAAGGAAAAAAAAAAAAAAACCCAACCCAGTTCGTCCCCCCCCCCCAACAAACCCAGAAAGAAGAAGAAGAAGAAGAAGAAGGAAAAAAAAAACCTAAACCAAACCCAGTTCGTTCCCCCTCCCCCCACCATAAACCAATCCCCTGCAACTCAGAAAGAAGAATGAGAAGGAAGAAGAAGAAGAAAAGAAAAAAAAATGGAAACCAAGTTCGTCCGTCCCCCCCCCTCCCCCCCCAACCTGTAGAAGAAGAAGAGAGAGAAGGAAAAAAAAAAGGGTATGTCCCCCCCGCCCCCCCAACACCCAACATGCAGAAGAAGAAGAAGAAGAAAAGAGAGAAGGAAAAAAAAAAAAGGACACCCAGTTCCCGCCCCCGCCCCCCCCCCCCCCCCCCGGCGGCACGCACGTACCCACCCTCTTCCTTCCACATCCATTCCCCCCATTTTCCCGATTCCACCTCAACGAGATTTGGGTTTTTTTCTGGTTTTTTTTTTTTGGTTGCAGGTAGTGGGTGCGAGGTTGGGTGGGAAGGTGGGGAGGTTGGGTGTGGAGAGCGGGTGCGGGGAGAAGAGGGGGTGGGGAGCGGGGAAGACAAATCGGTTTTTTTTTTTTTTTTTTCTCTTCTTTTTTCTGGGTTGAAGTTGCAGGAAGGGGGAAGAAGAGAAGATGGGGAGAAGAGAGAGAAGGGGGAAGGGGACAAACTGATTACTGGTTTTTGTTTGTTTGTTTGTTTTTTTTTTTTACTTTTCTTTATTATTTTAATATTTAAAAAATATTAAATGATTTTTTGTAGTTTTTAATAATTTTTTAATAGAAAATGGGTCCCGAATCAAGCTACGTCATCATTTAAGTGAGAAATTCAAGCCAAGTTAACGGAAGGTATAATATTAGCACAAATTCATAAGATGAGGTATGACATTGTCAATTTTAAAAGATGAGGTATGAAAGTGTCGTGACACCAATAGTTGAGGTAGTTTTTTGTACTTTACCCTAGATTTTAATATATATGCTAAAAAATTTTACTTTGTAGCTGTAATGAGACATTTTGATTTATGTTGTGAAGGAAGCTAAAGTTATATCATAAAATAATTGACAATATGTGGAATAGTCTAATTTACTTATAAGCTTATGCAAGATTTCTTGTCAATATGAGATTCATTTCAACAATTTAAAACCGCGACTAGTAGTTAATGAGGAATTTCTCGTTGCATGTTTAAGCCAAGCAGTGTTCCACAATTTAGACTAGGTAAGTGGCTTTCGAACTCATTTATTTCCGCTATACACCGTTACTCATTTATGTTTTGCAAATTGATTAAATCAAAGTGAAGTTAAAAGACAAAAATAAACGAAGTTGTAACTAAGAAAAAAAATGCCTGCCGAAATCATTTTATTTAGGCTAAATAGTCAAAATGGTCATTGATATTTGCATAACTTTTCACTTTGGTCCCTAACATTTCAAATCGATAAAAATGGTCCCTGAGATTGTCCACCATCCATCATTTTCGTCATTCCGTTAAAAACTCCGTTAAGTGTCCCGGAGCTCTTGGGCGAACGTTTGGGCAATTTTCAAAGTTTCGTAACTCAATTGTTTCTTAATCAAATTCAACCCATAATATATCAAAATGAAGATAGGAAAGTCTAGAATAAGATTATATCTATTTGGAAGCCCAATGGCTGCCGGAGTTACCCGGAAAATAGTCTCAAAGTTGACTGGTCCGAAGTAAAATTGGAAAACTCTTCGGAAACTGGGTAAATTTTAAACGTTTATAACTTCTTCAATACTCAACGAAATCAAGTGATTAAAAAACAAAAATCATACTTCTCAACAATATAAAGAGAATGGTACATTTTTCGACGGCTAACTCGCCTTGGTTTGACCGGAAAACGGCTCGAAAGTGGCTTTCTGGATCTCAAGTTAGCCACTTTCAAGCAATATTCTGGCCAAACCACGGTGATTTAGCCGTCTACAAAGGTACCATTCTCTTCCTCTCATCGAGAAGTATGATTTTTGTTTTTGAATCAATTGATTTCATTGAGTATTGAAGAAGTTATGAACATTTAAAATTTACCCAGTTTCCGGCGAGTTTTCCAGTTTTCCCTCGGACCAGTCAACTTTGAAGCTATTTTTTGGCCATCTCCGGCAGCCATTGGGCTTCCAAATAGATATAATCTTATTCTACACTTTCCTATCTTCATTTTGATATATTATGGGTCGAATTTGGTTAAGAAACAATTGAGTTACGAAGCTTTGAAATTTGCCCAAACTTCCGGCCAAGAGCTCCGAAACACTTAACGGAGTTTTTAACGGAATAACAAAAATGATGGATGATGGAAAATCTCAAGGACCACTTTTATCGATTTGAAATGTTAAGGACCAAAGTGATGAGTTAAACACATCTCAATGACCATTTTGACTATTTAGCATTTTATTTAAAACGTTTTATCATTCTTTTGTCAATTTTAAAACTTCTTGTTAAATAGTGTAGTTAATGATTAGAAGCGGCAGAAGCTGAGAGGAAGAACACATCACATATATTGCATGAAAATTGAAACCCTAGCTAGGGTTCTTAAGAAAGTAAGCAAGCCATTAATGGCAGCAACAAGTGAAGGAAAGTTTCGGGGATGACCACATGTCTAGTCTGCAGTGCACTAGTCCATTGAACAAGAACAGTAATCGGAAGAGCTGAAGCGTGCACGTTTGGAGAGAGCTGATCTAGATTAGAAGAAGGAACAAGAAGACGGATTGGTTGCTAGATTTTGGGAAAAATTAAGGGTTGGGATTGATGGAAAATAAAAGGAGAAAAGCTTGTTTTGGTTTGCGTGAAGGAATTCCAAAAATGGAAGATTGAGAAAGATTTCTGAAGTGACTTTGCGTGAGAAAAGCAGAAGCAGGTGAGAACATCAACATGCATGGCTTTGCAATTTGGCATCATTTTAAGTGCAAAAGTACAGTGTCTAGCAGTGCTTCTGCCAAAAACTACTTTTTCCCCAGCTGATGATATGAGTCCTTACGTATCTGTGACTGTGAAACAACCGCATATTTATTGATTCCCTCGAGTAGTTCTGGATGTTGGACTGATGGTGGATTGATGGTAGGCTTTGATTTCTCACTGTGTGTTTCCGATGACATGTTATTAGATGGTAGGTGCATGATTTTTTTTTGTTTTTTAAGTACATCAATATTTTTACACTGAAAGTAAGTGAAGTTTCATTAAGCCACACAATAGACAACGTAATTTAATATCAAATTCGCTATCTACGATATTCAAACCTAAAATCTTTCATTTCCAACTAAGAGGAATAATACCAAAACGTAATACTGAGTAACGATAGTAGATACATGTTTAAATTCATTTCACTATTTCTATTTGGGTTTTGCTGTGCTTTCATGGGCCAAAGATTAGGAACACTGAATTGGTCATGCACATCCAAGTTGGCTGCCCATTGAACCTCGCCAAAATCCTTTGTCAATGGACCAATTCGGCTCAACTTGTTCAAATTGGACTTTACCGGGAAACTTTTCAATTTGCCTCTTAAACTTTAATTCGAGTTGCAATTTCTTACTATGGAAAATATTGTAGCAACGAGTCGTATAAAGTAACAATTGCTGTAATTTTCCACCTACCTACTCTACTCAGTCGGGTAAGTTCGAAATAAGGAAAAATGTATGGGAGTAAATTTCTGGTGTGTTTTGATCACTGTCGGCTTTGAGGGAGAGCAACTTGTGCAATTGCACAGGCCCCCCACCTCCAAAGGGCCCCAACTTTTGCCTAATGTATGGTTAGATTAATTAACTTTGCGATTTGATCACTTTGTTTCTTGTTTGGACTGAGAGAATGGAGTGGGAGATAAAGAGATTAAGGAAAGAATATGTGGATTTTCTGTTTCAAATTTTTAATATCATTTATTGCTAAAGATCTGCCTTTGGATTTAGTGTATCACTACATTATTCACCGTTTTGTTTTGTTTCATGGCTTCTTTTAAATGTTTACTATTAATTTTGTCTATTGATCATATAAGATAATTTTTTATTGTTTTAGTACATTTTGGTGAGATTATGTAATAAGATACGAGAACAACAGGACCGTTCATGATTTAGGTACAGAGTCCTCAAAATCTTAGAGATGATCTTATTTTGATGATCTCGTTGTATTTGGGACATTGATGTTTTTCATTTGGACAGATAATTCAATTCCTCACACACAACTCAAGATAAAAACAACAGTGAAAAACTGGATACCCTCAAACAAGGCTAAGAGATTCTATTCTTTCGTTTGTTCTACAGAAGCACACATCAATTCAACGTCCAAGAAACAGACACGTTGACGTAATTGACCAAAAGAGTGAAGCTGCCCAAAAAGATGAGAAACGTGTCGAATGCGGAGGAAAAGAAGTCTCACAGATTTGCCCATTGAAGAGAGAATTTTTAGTGTAACAGATAAACGGATGGTACAACACGTATCATTATATAAATGATAGGATATCTATGCTAAAAGGTTAATAATCTAAAAAATAAAATTTATCACCACTCTTATTAAAACACGTGATGTATCACTTGTGTTTCCATCACAACTAAAAATTTCTCGTAATTGAAGATGATGATTGGAGAAGACTGTGAGTGAGGAAGACAGCAGTCAATTGCAAGAATAAAATGAAAAGGCTTTTCAGGGTTTCTAATCGAAAGAGTTGTCAAGTTTGGAATGGTTAATTCCCCATTCAATGATTCGTTGTCCATCCGGCAAGTGCTTGCATCCTCTCAAATTCCTTTGGTTTTTGTTTTTGAGACCTTTCGCATTTAAATATGCGTGCTCAAAGGAAGACACATCTTGCATATGTTAAAACATCGATATCGATAAAAATATCTTGGTAGAAATATTCTTAGATACTTAATATCGATGTTGATATCGGTTTTCTTCGATGTAAATTTGTTAAAAAATATAAAAATTTAAAACGAAATTTTTTAGAATATCAAAAACTGATTTAGATAAGTCATTCAGTACTACGGTCTGGTGGTATGAAATGTCTTGGGTTCGAATATCGTAGAGAACAAATTCGATACCAAATTAGGTTGACCATTGTGTGGCTTAGTTGAACTCCCTCATTCCCTTAGGGTAAAATATATCGATGCACTAAAAGAAAAAAAACACTGATTTAGACAAAATATAAGAGCTTTTGTGATATTTAAACAATATGTATGAAATACTGATGAATTCCATTGATTTTAAACGAAATTTAATAGTTTATTCAATATGGATTGAAGTTTAGACTTCATCCTCCTCTTTCTATATCCTTTTTTGATTTTTTAATATTTCTATGAAAATAGCGACTGTATCGAAAAAATTTCAGACACTACATGCAACTAAGTTTTAGTCTCAGTGATGTCTGATAAACCTAGTTCGGATAAATCTCCAAACCCTAATGATCGGTCCACGTCAGCACCACCAAACCTTCCCGCTGTAATCTGCAACCGAAAGGATCATAACTGTTAAATAGAAAAGAATTCCACTAGCTGTACAACCTGGACAAAAGGAATGTTGCACATGGATACAACATTCCTTGATAGCTAGACTACCACATGGTTTCTGCATTTGTGTTCTGGTTGCTGCATCGTGGGCAGCAAGGACACCACTTGTATTGCATTTGTTTATTGCATGCGTGTATGTAAGAGTGTAATAACAAAACAGTTTTGAATACCAAGTTTATCATGGTATCTAAGAGCTGACAGTCTAACGACCAAAAGCTTTAATTTTTTTTTTCTCTCATGGCGTCCAGTTCATTTCCCTCTCTTCCAAATGCTTCCAACTTTCTGACTATCAAGTTGGATCGTACCAACTATCCCCTATGGCATGCCCAGATGTTGCCCTTGCTTCGTAGCAGGAATCTGGTGTCCTTTGTCGATGGAACCAACCCATCTCATCCTGCATTCTTGAAGGATGATGCCGGCCAACTCACTGATAAAGTCAATCCTGACTTTGATGCATGGATTCAGCAAGATGCTATAGTTCTATCTTGGATCAACAGTTCGGTCCATCCCACAGTTCTTGCCTCTCTTATTGGTAAGACAAGTTCTCTTTCTGCATGGACTTGTTTACGTGACATGTATGCTTCTCAGTCTACTGGCCGTCTCCTCCAATTGCGTAGTGAGCTTATGAATACCCATCGTGGTGATTCCTCTATTGCTGAGTTTCTTGATCGCATTAATTGTCTTGCTGACACTCTCTCCCTCTCTGGTTCTCCTGTGACTGACTCTGATCTTGTTGCCATTATTTTAAATAATGTTGGGCCTGCTTATGAGAGTACTGTTGCTTCTGCACAAGCACGGGATGAGGCCATCACTTACAGTGCCTTGGAGGCTCTTATTCTTGGTGCAGAGAGACGTCAAAAGCTTCATACTGTGTTTGAAAATGGGCTCACTGCCCTTGCTGCTGGAAGAGGTCGTTCAGGACCTTCCCGTGGTCGCGGTGCTCCTCGCGGAGGCCGTGGTCACTTCAATGGTGGCCGTGGCCAGTTTTCTCCTCGTCCTCAAAGCTAGGAACACCATGCTCCTCCATCCCGACAACCTTATGATGGCGTTTTTGGTGCTCCTCCTTCTCTAACCCAATCTGGTGGCCGTATCCAATGCCAAATATGTCGTCGTCACGGCCATTCTGCAATCGATTGTTTCAATCGCCTCAATATGGCCTATGAAGGACGTGTTCCTGCTCCACGTCTCCAAGCTTATGCTGCTGCTGCACCGTCTCCGGCATCTGCCTCTCCCTCTGGCATCCAAAACTGGCTTTTTGACTCTGGAGCCAATGCACATATCACCAATGATTTGAATCAAGTTTCAAATCCTCGTCCCTACAATGGCACTGACAATGTTAATGGCGTGGTGGATGGATCAGGTTTGCACATTTCTCATGTTGGCACTTCTTTTATTCACACACCCCATCACTCATTTACCCTTCCCAACTCCCTTCACTGCCCTAATGCTTCTACTAATGTTATTTCCATCAATCAATTTACCAAAGACAACCATTGTTCACTGACCTTATATCCCAATTCCTACCGTGTTCAGGACCTTCAAACGGGGAAGATGCTTTTGCAAGGCCGGAGTAAAAATGGTTTTTATCCATTTTCCAGTTCTTCTGTGGTCAACCATGGAGTCTCTGCATTTGTCGGTGTTAGAGTGTCGGATGCTATTTGGCATTCTAGGTTAGGTCACCCTGCAATTTCTGTTTTGCGTCGTCTAATTTCCCAAAATAAATTACCTTTAACTGGTAATGCAACCTACGACTTTTGTTCATCATGTCCCCTTGGCAAAAGTCATAAGTTGCCATTTAATTTATCTTCTTCCCAGTCATTGTTTCCTTTGGAATTAATACATTCAGATGTATGGATTTCTCCTTCTTATTCAATTAATGGTTACAAGTATTATGTTGTTTTTGTGGATGACTTTTCTCGTTATGCATGGCTCTATCCTTTAAAGTTAAAATCTGATGTTTTTCAAACCTTTGTTAATTTTAAAAAGCTTGCAGAAAATATGTTCAACACCAAAATTAAATTTTTTCAATCTGATGGTGGAGGAGAGTTTGTCAATTCCTCTTTTAAACACCTTTTCTCTCAACATGGCATTCATCATAGACTCAGTTGTCCTCATCATCCCGAGCAAAACGGACTCGCGGAACGCAAACATCGTCATCTTGTTGAAATTGGCTTAACTTTACTTGCTCATGCGTCTCTCCCTCACACTTTCTGGGATGACGCTTTTCAAACTGCAAATTATCTCATTAATCGTCTTCCCACCAAAATCTTGAATGGCGTCTCTCCTTTCCAAAAACTGTTTTCAAAATCACCCCAGTATGATTTTCTCGAAGTATTTGGTTGTGCTTGTTTTCCCTATTTACGTCCTTACACTGATTCTAAACTTAAGTTTCGATCAAAATAATGCATTTTCTTAGGATACTCATTAAATTATCAAGGTTATAAATGTTATGATCCTACCACTGGCAAGTCTTTTCTGTCTCGTCATGTCGTTTTCAATGAAAAGAGTTTTCCATCTAAAGAACTTGCTCCTCCGACCTTGTCAAACCCTCGTCAGTTGGACCATGTCCTCGACATTGATACCTTCCATTACACCTAACCACAACCGACCCCTCATTCCCTTCCAACACCGATTGTCGCCACCTCACTCCCTCAATCCCTACCGCTACCTACCCCAGACTCTCATTCTCACCCATCAACTCCCACTACTCACGTGAATATTGAACCTGCCAACACCACTTCACATACTGTTCCATCCACTCATCCCATGATCACGTGTGGTCAACAAGGAATTCGAAAACCAAATCCCAGATATGTTTGCATCACTAACGTTACTAATACTTTGGTTGAGCCCACATGTTTCTCACAGGCAAATAAGTCTCCCCAATGGCGCCAAGCCATGGCGGATGAATTCAACGCCTTACAGCGTACTGGCACTTGGACTTTGGTACCCTACAAGTCTTCTATGAACGTGTTACCTAATAAATGGGTGTATCGCATCAAAACGAACTCTGATGGTTCCATCGAGCGTTTTAAAGCTCGCCTAGTTGCCAATGGCTTTCATCAGCAAGAGGGCATTGATTTATGCGAAACCTTCAGTCCGGTGGTCACACATGCCACCATTCGGCTCATTCTCTCTATTGCTCTTCACTTTCAGTGGCCTATCAGCCAGCTTGATGTTCAAAATGCCTTCCTTCATGGCACGTTGAATGAGGAATTTATATGCGCCAACCTGCAGGGTTCGTTGATCCACAGTTTCCCTCTCATATGTGTCGACTTCAACGGTCTCTATACGGTTTGAAACAAGCACCCCGTGCTTGGTTTCAATGTTTTTCTCAGAAACTAGAAGACTTGGGCTTCACTGCTTCCCAAGCTGACTCCTCTCTCTTCACCTATTTTGATGGCTCAACAATCATTTATCTTCTCATCTATGTGGATGACATTTTAATCACAAGGAACAACAATGCTCACTTGTCTCAGTTTATCACGCAGCTTGGTACTCATTTTGCAATGAAAGATCTTGGGCCCTTACACTACTTCTTGGGGATGGAGGTTTCCCGGACGCCTTCTGCTTCTATCTCACTCAATCCAAGTATATTTTGGAGCTTCTACAGAAAACTGACATGGCTGACGCCAAGCCCATCTCAACGCCAGTTCCCAGTGGTAAACGCTTGAGTTTATATGATGGTGAGCCTCTCTCAGATGGATCTTCTTTTCGCAGTATTGTGGGCGCCCTTCAATACCTTCTATTTACACGTCCTGATATTGCTTACGCTATCAACCAAGTGTGTCAGTTCATGCACTCTCCAACTACTGCGCATTGGGCTGCAGTCAAACGCATCTTACGGTATTTGAAAGGCACACATGATCACGGCTTACTTTACAAACCCAGTCCCCTCACTCTAACTGCCTTCGCTGACGCTGACTACGCTGGCGACCCTGATAACCGTCGTTCCACTGGCGGTCACTGCATATTTCTTGGCAATAATTTAATTTCCTGGAGTTCGAAAAAGCAACGTGGAGTGTCACGGTCTAGCACAGAGGCGGAGTATCGTCAACTTGCCTATACTTCTACCCATCTCTCATGGTTTCGCAATCTATTCCGTGATTTATATCTTCCATTACAGCCACCTCGTCTCTGGTGTGACAATATCAGCGCCATTGCTGTTGCTTCCAATCCCGTTTATCAAGCTCGCATGCGCCATGTTGAAGTGGATTATCACTACATCCGGGACAAGGTCATTCGCAAGGAAATAGAAGTTGGTTATGTAGCTACCACAGACCAAATTGCCGATTTTTTAACCAAGGGTTTGTCCTCTGTCCGCTTCCATTATCTTATCTCCAAGCTTCCTGTTCGTCAACGCCCCGTCAGCTTGCGGGGGCGTGATAAACCTAGTTCGGATAAATCTCCAAACCCTAATGATCGGTCCACGTCAGCACCACCAAACCTTCCCGCTGCAATCTGCAACCGAAAGGATCATAACTGTTAAAGAGAAAAGAATTCCACTAGCTGTACAGCCTGGACAAAAGGAATGTTGCACATGGATACAACATTCCTTGACAGCTAGACTACCACATGGTTTCTGCATTTGTGTTCTGGTTGCTGCATCGTGGGCAGCAAGGACACCACTTGTATTGCATTTGTTTATTGCATGCGTGTATGTAAGAGTGTAATAACAAAACAGTTTTGAATACCAAGTTTATCAATGTCATCTTCCAATAAACATTTCAAACACTACATGCAACTAAATTTTAGTCTCAATGATGTCATCTTCCAACGAACGCTTAACATGTCCAGTGAATAGTATATCGACGTGTGTTGAAGTGGTGAGAGGACCTGACAGCAGCAGCCAGAGGTATAGTATTTGGAAAGGGGCCTGGTTCCCTCATATCTGGTGAGCATATGCACAACCGAAAGTGAAGGTATTCGAGAGATGAGAATGCAGCAGCTGCATTGTTGAACATCCCATACCGTTGGTTGCCAGAGATTCTCAATTCATAGGCTCTTTTTTCTATTTCCTTTCCATTCAGACTGTTTTGGTTGAAGGATTTCATTTGTTATTTAAAAGTAAGAAAACTGTATATCGAAAAAAAAAGGTGGTCTTGTCTTATATGTGTGGAATTTATCAAATGAAGAAAAGATTAGGCTCCACCAATTTTATTCATAATAAATGAAAGTAAAATGTGTGGAATAATCTTGTTCCCACTTATGGCTATTTACTCTTTTACATTTTATTCTTCACTTGTAATTTTATTCTTTTTATTTTTGTTTAAAATATTTTTATTTAAAAAATTAATGAACTACAAGAAAGAAAAAAAAATGTCCACTCGTGGGTAATTTTATTCTGTTAGTCTGTATTATTTTCAAATTATATTGTTTTATTTTAGATATACATTTTTAACCTGAGAATATATAAACCAATTATTTTCCATGCCAGTCTACCTTATTCCTAAATCAACCCGATTAAAATAAATTTCCCAATATTTACAGCCATAACGCATGAATAACGGGAAGTAATGTCATGTCAAAATCCATGCATTGTTGGAGTTTGACAATCATGTTTCTCTAGATCGATATCCTCCCACCTTTGAAGCTCTATGGGTGACGCAACATCTGTGACTGTGACTGTGAGACAACCGTAGATTTATTGATTCCCTCGAGTGGTTCTGGATGATGGATTGATGGTAGGCTTTGATTTCTCACCGTGTGTTTTTTATGACATGTTATTAGATGGTAGGTACATGATTTTTTTTTTAATTTTTTTAGTCCATCAATATTTTTACACTAAAAGTAGGGGAAGTTTTACTAAGCCACATAATGGACAACCTAATTTAGTATCGAATTTACCATCCAAGAGATTCAAACCTAAGACCTCTTATTTCCAAGTGAAAAGAAATACTACCAAAAGTAATACTAACTAGCGATAGTAGGTACATGCTTAAATTCGTATTATTAATGAGACAAGATTTCACTATTTATATTTGGGTTTTGCTCTGCTTTCATGGGCCAAAGATTAGGAACACTCAATTGGTCATGCACATCCAAGTTGGCTAACCATTGAACCTCGCCGAAATCCTTTGTCAATGGACCAATTCGGCTCAACTTGTTCAAATTGGACTTTATAGGGATTCAATTTGCCTCTTGATCTTTAATTCCAGTTGCAATTTCTTACTACGGAAAATATTGTAGCAACGAGTCGCATAAAGTAACAATTGCTGTATTTTTCCACCTACCTACTTAGTCGGGTAAGTTCGAAATAAGGAAAAATGTATGAGGAGTATACCGGTGTGTTTTGATCGGTGCCGGCTTTGAGGGAGAGCAACTTGTGCAATTGCAAAAGGCCCCCAACTTTTACCTGATGTATGGTTAGATTAATTAACTTTGCGATTTGATTACTTTGTTTCTTGTTTGGACCGAGAGAATGGAGTGGGAGATAAAGAGATTAAGGAAAGAATATGTGGATTTTCTATTTCAAAATTTTAATATCATTTATTGCTAAAGATCTGCCTTTGGATTTAGTGTATGACTACATTATTCATCATTTTGTTTTGTTTCTTGGCTTCTTTTAAATGTTTACTATTAATTTTGTTTATTGATCACATAAGATTTTTTTTTTATTGTTTTACTACATTTTGGTAAGATTATATAGTAAGATACAAGAACAAAAGGACGGTTACTAATTTAAGCACAAAATCCACAAAATCTCAAAAACGATCCTGATTTTGATGATCTCGTTGTATTTGAGACATTGATGTTTTTCATTTGGATAGAGAATTCAATTCCTCAAACACAACTCAAGATAAAAACAACGGTGAAAAACCGGAAACCCTCAAACAAGGCCAATGGGATTCTATTCTTTCGTTTGTTCTACAGAAAGCACACATTGATTCAACGTCCAAGAAACAGACACGTGAACGTAGTTGACTAGAAAAGTAAAGCTGCCCAAAAAGATAAGAAACGTGTCGAATGTGGAGGAAAAGAAGTCTCACAGATTTGCCCGTAATTGAAAGTGATGATCGGAGAAGACTGAGTGAGGAAGACAGCAGTCAATTACAGGAATAAAATGAAAAGGCTTTTCAGGGTTTCTAATCGAAAGAGGTGGCAAGTTTGGAGTGGTTAATTCCTCATTCAATGATTCGTTGTCCATCCGGCAAGTGATTAATTTGCATCCTCTCAAATTCCTTTGGTTTTGTCTTTTGAGACCTTTCACATTTAAATATTTGTGCTCAAAGGAGGACACATCTTGCATAAGTTAAAACATCGACATCGATAAAAATATCTTGGTAGAAATATTCTTGGATACTCAATATCGATGTTGATACCGGTTTCTTTCGATGTAAATTTATTGATAAATCTGAAAATTTAAAACGAAACTTTAGAGAATAGTAAAAACTGATTTAGACAATTAATTTAGTACTACGGTTTTGTGATATTCATCTTCACTTGAAAGTAAAAGATCTTAATTCCGAACACTACATGCAACTAAGTTTTAGTCGTCATCTTCCGATAAACGCTTAACATGTCCAATGAATAGTATATCAACACGTGTTGAATTGGTGAGAGGACCTGACAGCAGCAGCCAGAGGTATAGTATTTGGAAAGGGGCCCGGTTCCCTCATATCTGGTGAACATATGCACAACCGAAAGTGAAGGCATTCGCGAGACGAGAGTGCAGCAGCTACATTGTTGAACACCCCGTACGGGCCGGAGGCAGATTGTTTGCGCTGCCCTTTCTATCTCTTTCTATTTTGTGCAGTCATTGTTAAGTCATATCAACATTTTATATTAATTTTTTTTTATAAAGATAATAAGATAAAAAACAATAAGAATATAAAATGTTGACATGGCTTAACCGTGACAGCACAAATAAGAAGGGATAAGAATGACACTCAAACAAGAGGGCAGACAATCTGCCTTCCATACAGGCCATACCGTTGGTTGCCAGAGATTCTCAATTCATAGGCTCTTTTCTCTAGTTCCTTTCCATTCAGACTTTTTTGGTTGAATGATTTCATTTGTTATTTAAAATTAAGAAAACTGTTTATCGAAAAAAAAAGAAGATGGTGCTGTAGAATTATGAATTTATAATATCTTAACTTGTGTTATATGTGTGGAATAAACATTTTTTGTCAAGTGAAAAACTTTCTTTTTAATCAAATGAATAAAAATTAGACAAGATTAGCTATTTGGTAATAGTTGCGTGTCTACTTTTCCCTGAATGGGTAAAGACCATTACACTCAGAAATCCTCCGTCCGTACCTACTCCCCCAATTTTATTCATAATAAATGAAAGTAAAATAAGCAGAATAATCTTGTTCCCGCTTATAACATTACTAACTTCTTGCCACACATGTTTGACAATTTACTCTTTTACATGTTATTCTTTACTTGTAATTTTTATTCTTTTTATTTTTGTTTAAAAATAATTTATTTAAAAAATTAATGAACTAAAAGAAAAAAACTGTCCACTGCGTGGGTAATTTTTTCTGTTGGTCTGGATTGTTTTTCAAATTATATTGTTCTATTTTAAAATCCTAACTAAAAAAAAAAGATATTTTTAAAATTGAGAATGATTCATCATTTTTTCCTTCAGACTTTATAAAGATATAGATATACATTTTTATCCTGAGAATATATAAACCAATTATTTCCCATGCCAGACCACCTTATTCCTAAATCAACCCGATTTAGATAAATTTCCCAACATTTGCAGCCAGAATGCATGAATAATAGGAAGTGATGTCATGTCAAAATCCATGCATAGTTGGAGTTTGACAATCGTGTTTCTCTAGATCGATACCCTTCCACCTTTGAAGCTCTATGCGTGACGCAACATCTCAAGAGATTAATTGGTTAACGTTATGCCAGCTCTCCATCAAACAGGATCGGCCCTGAGGGTAGTTTTTCTATATATTTTGTGGATATAATATAAATTAATAAGTAAGCCAAATTTAGCGAATGAGTTGTTGGCATGGTTGAAATAGAGTGTGTTTGCAGTTTGAAACTAGGTGGTGTTGCTTTACTTTGATTTTTCTTTTTCAAATTTATGCATACAAAATAAAAGGTCCAACTTGAACCCAAAACCAGCATATCCAAATATAATTAGGAAGGCCAAATACATTAGGAAACGTGTTTTTTTTTTTTTTGGTCTTTCCAACATCCAATAACAATTATGTGTTTACCGAAGGATTAACTACGTTATAGATTGAAAAGAGTTAACATATAACAATTAGGTGTTTCTTGATATAAGCCCAATCGCTTTCTCTCTTTATTTTCGCAAAAAAACAAACAAACAAACCACTACTCTTCGATTCGTCTTCACAAACCTGACAACCCGAATTTGGGGCTCTTCTTGGGTAATTCAGTGTTTCAGAATTTCCATCCTTGCAACAAAATAGGTTTGTTTGATTCTTTATCTTGATTGTTTGCCTCTGCTTTGTTTATATATGGGTGGAATTTGAGTTTTAGTTTGTTTCTTTGTCAATTTGTTGTTTGCTAATGTAAGGAACATTATAAATTTGAGGGTATGTATATATCAACGAGAACTCTATATAAAGGTATGCTAATGAAGTACTGTTGGCTTATTTGAGTTTAGTTTTTTGTGTACTCTTTCATATTTGGATGTGTTGAACTATCTGAGACAAATAAATCATTCAATGGAAGTGTTGAATTATTTGAGACAAATGGATGGTTGTTTTGCAAATGCATGGGTTGCTTAGAGACTTTTGGTAACCTTACCACTTACAGGTGCTTATGCAGAAAGAAGTTTTTCAAAATTAAAGTTGAACAAATCTTACCTTTGATCAAGTATGTCACAAGAAAGATTGAATGAGTTAGCTATTTTATCAATTGAAAAGGAATTGGTTGATAAATTAGATTATTTAAACTTAATCAAGTATATTTGCATCTAAAAACGCCAGACGTGTAATATTTAAGTAATGTGTGTATATAACACTCTCCAGGCTTGTTGATAAAGAGACTAGAGATGAGTGTACTTATAGTGAAAGTGGCTTGATTGTTTGAATGCCGAACTCTGAAAGGCACCTATGAGTAACCCGTTGTAGAACACCTCACTTTGCTGGGAAGTGTCTTCTTTAGGCAAAAGAATCGAAGACCCTTCACTAGCTGAGACTTGAAATAGATAACCAACCAAACTAGAAGTGGTGTAGTTTAACCAAACTAAAGGTACTCCTAGACCGAGTGATTTCATGGCTCCAATGATGAGTGATTCCATATGTGTTGAGTTTGTTAACAGAGGGGTATTTTCCTAGAGCATAAGGAGGTTTCTATAAAGCGTTTATTTATACGTTGAGTTGAAGGTCATCCCTACGTTGCAAAACCACTTATATTTATAGGGACATGCATTGCTTGATAAGTTCCAGTACCAATTCGAATTCCATCATACTATTAGAACTCTTTCACTGCTCAAGCTTGTGCAAAGTGTTAAATCATTATCACTTCTCGATCATTACCAAACCGCCACACATGCTAGTCATCGTCCCATCTTTATATAATCATTATTTAGATCAAGAATTTATCTCACAAATAATTATATGGATTTGGTGGTGATAACTTGACCATTCTTTGGTGGTGATCATTATCCTTTGAGAAGCCTAACGATCCATGACACTGCATTCTGACTACCAAGACCACATGGAAATTTGTTGGAATTGCATCCCTAATAATAGACCACACATGGATAAACACATGAATAAAGCTATCATCCCATTTGTTGATAACACCGTCTTGACATTGGCTCAAGATAACATCCGGAGTAATCATAATAATATCCACACTCACAAAAAAAATCTTAACAGTTCTTCCATCCAACAGTTAGAATTTTTGTTCATTCAACGGCCTCAATTGCATGAGACCAATGGTATAATATTAGGTCCTAACAATTTTAAAATCGTAATTAGAGAATAATATTTTAGAATTGAGAATGATCCATCATTTTTGCCTTCCGACTTTATATATAAATAGTTATAGATACACATTTTTATCCTGAGAATATATATGCCAATTATTTTCCGTGCCAGTCAACCTTGTTCCTAAATCAACACGATTAAGATATAATTTCCCAGTATTTACAGCCAGAATACATGAATAACAGGAAGTGATGTCATGTCAAACTCTAGGGTTCAATGTTCTGTATAGGTTTTTACTAAAGAAATTGATATCATGCATTGTGGGAATTTGACAATCGTGTTTCTCTAGATCTATACCTTCCCACCTTTGAAGCCCTATGCGTGACGCAATATCTCAAGAGATTTATTGGTGGATGTCAAATGTTTAATTTCTAGGGTAAAATTCATCTAATCTCCTTGCTTAAAACTTTGAATTTGTATATAAATCAAAGTTTTGTAGAGAAGTATTTTTTTTTCCTATCTGCAGCTGCATGTTACTGTTACAAATAAGGAAGTGATTTCAACATCTTTTTATTCATTTCATGCAATTTTTTTTTTTTTAGTTATTGAATTGAATAAATTTGGGAGCAGCCTCTCCATAAATGGGGGTAAGGCTAGCCGACATTCACCTCTCCCAGACCCTGCGTAAAGCGGGAACCTTGTGCACTGGGTACGACCGAATTACATATTGAATTGAATAAATGAATATACGATCAACATACAAAATTAAGAGGATGAGTGTCTAAAGTAAAAAAAAAAAAAAGAATGTGAAAATCACTCATCTTAAAATAAAGTTATTTTAACTAGCTCTTGAAGTTTGTTTAAGTGATCGAGTACAGTAGAAGTATGCATGATAAGTATAATTATGGTGTATTTCCTCCGGTGTCTCGGAAATAACATTGTGGCTCTCCATCAAGATAAATTATAACACTTTTTCCAGACCTGTTGATAAGAGAATTATTTCCTTTCTAATGTTGGAAAGAAAGCATGTGTGCACGTGGAGAATTATTAAGCACCTCTAAAAGATGAATTCCCATTTTCCCAAGATTTCCCAAGATATTGTTTTTTTAAGTAGAAAAAGTTATATTCCTCATTCTCATTTACCCAATAAGGCAATGACATTAGATTCTACAGAGAGATACCAATTTATGTTTATACTTTTCAGAGGGATCTCTTTTCTCAAACTCAACAAAGTAAGGACTCATCCTTCTAGTGGCTTCTCACCACATCCAAAAGATAACTCGAATTTGAAATCTTATTTCAAATGTCCTTTCTCTGTGTGTTATCCACACATCCTATTTTACTTCTCACACATCCTTGATAATTTATGTCCGTTGATCTTTTTTAATTCATCTGATTCGACTACCGAAAATTAAAAAGGTGTGTGAGAAGTAAAATAGGGTGTGGATATCACACCCCTTCCCCAAATGTAATTTTAAGACAACGATATGGAAGGAGGGAAAGTTGAATTTGGAACACCGGGTAAATGCTTTTAGTCAACTTATCTACAAACTTCTTATTCCCTGAATGGTAATTAATTGAGTAATATTATTAATTTATGCTTTCTGGGCCTTTTTTGTGCCTATAAAAGCCAACATAGTCTCACTTCCAGTATACTGCATGATCAACTTTCTAGCACAAAGATATATAACATTTCTTCAACACTCACTCACTCCAATTCTTTTGTATGTCAAGGATGATGGAGCCACTAACTCTTGGAAGAGTGATAGGAGAGGTTGTGGACATCTTCACCCCAACTGTGAACCTGAATGTAGTTTACAACCCAAACAGACAAGTTGCTAATGGACATGAGCTCATGCCTTCTGTCATTGCTGCTAAACCTCGCGTCGAGATCGGAGGTGAAGATATGAGGACTGCTTATACCTTAGTAAGTTAATTTCACCAATACTTTGTGATTACTTATTTGCTACATGAAGATAATATATATTGATAGTACTACTGTTATATAACTAACTTTTGTTTTCGGATGATTGCTTCTGATGAAGATAATGACAGACCCAGATTTTCCAAGCCCCAGCGAACCATACCTGAGAGAACATCTCCACTGGTTTGTATATATTTTACTTGTCACACAAACTCGCATACTACAGTTTCAGAGATTGTAACTTAATTATTTGTTGCAATAATTTAACTTTCACTAAACTATATATATATTTCAGGATGGTCACAGACATTCCTGGCACCACTGATGTCTCATTTGGTAAGTAATTAACTAGTCATTGCAGACAATACAGTGATATACACACACACACACACACACAAGATTAGGGCTAAACGAAGATTTGTTCTTAGCTAAATATGAGATTTTGGGTTTTATATAATTAACAGGAAAAGAGATTGTCGAGTATGAAATTCCACGGCCGGTCGTAGGCATTCACAGGTACGTATTCCTGCTATTCAAGCAGAGAGGAAGACAAACAGTGAGAGCTCCAGCTTCCAGAGACAATTTCAATACCAGAATATTCTCGCAGGAGAATGGTCTCGGGCTGCCTGTGGCTGCCGTCTACTTCAATGCACAACGGGCAACTGCTGCTAGAAGAAGATGTTGATAACTTAGTACTGGATTAACATCAATAAAATTAAAAATATCATAAAAAGATTGAAGTTTTGTATCTCCTGCTGTGCTGGTCTTCCCTAAAGCGTGGAGAGAGAGAGAGAGAGAGAATATGCAACTATGCATATGATCGTACGTACTAGGGTTTGTTATTATGTACGTACGTTGGCAACTGTTTATTTAGTTGTACCAGGTATTTGGGACAGTGGTAGGTCCCGTCGGTCATTTTTTTTGTCTTCTGTTGATTGTTGATTGGTGTTTGGTGATTCGGTTCATGTAGCTAGGCATCATAGCTAAGTTACGTGTCGCCGTGCTATTGCAACGTGGCATGCTTATCTGAGAATATAATTCTTCTAGCGTTACTTCAAACTATCCCATCATGCGAAAGAGAATGCTAATTTGAACATGACCAAGTTGGTTAAACACAAGATAAGGACAACTCAAAGAGAGTGTCTAAAACAACAAAGCAAAACCTCAATTATGCATGATAAATTACATTAAAAACGCACTTAGCAACACAAAAGTAAAAAAGAAACCTACATTTGAAAAAGTAAAACAGCTACGTCTACTGTCACAAAGATTTTACCGCTTAGAATAAGGACTAACAAATCAAATGAATAAACAGAAAATGAGGGTAGACAAGCCACCCGAGCTATGAACACTCCCATCATCACACCAAAATGGTGTGATTTGCTCTTTAAAAGTTACAAACCACCAAAGTGTCACCGGCAGAGGTCCTTGGAGGAGACACCTGATGAGCTGAGAAGCAGGGATAAATGGTTGAGGATTTATGGTGAGGAACGATAGTTAGAGATGAAAAAGGTATAAGGGCCTTATCCGGACAAGCTTAGATCAAACTGAGACAACCCTTAGATAACACTGAGATACAAAAAGCTTCATAGCAATGGCATCCGTGAACTATAGGGCCATAAAAATGTAAGCAAAAGGGAGGAAAGATTGGGGAAGGAAAAGAGAAAAATTGCAATATTTAGATTAGTTATATTAGAACATCGCTATAATGCGAAAGAGGAAGAGCACACTATTTTCACTGGCACTGTCGTTGTTTGGTGCACAATCTCTCAAGAAATGTAGTGAAACGAATTTTTTCTTTTCTTTTCTTTGTTCACATTCAATTACAATCAATGTATATTCCAAACATACAAATTTTACAGCCGCCGGAAATACCATAAGAGAACATTACACTGTGATGCCAATACCGAAATCCACCATGCAGCCAGCCGAACAAAAACAGGAGGCAAATGCGGGTTTGCTTAATTTCATACACTCCACGGCCAGAAGGGATCAAACATACGGCGCCCCACAACGCTGATGTAAAATCAAAAATTCCTTTTTGACTGGGACACATGAGAAGGCACGCCATCGCCATCAAACTCATTAAGCATTTATTTCAGCATTGCACTGATGCTCCCTGGTGCAGCTTCTTCTGCTCCAAAACATGCTTGAACATGTTGTTTTTCCAAGTCTCGGCCCTTCCATCTTATCCTGGTCTGTTGATGTTGCTTGGGGATGTCTGGGCAATTCATCTTCGGTTTCTACCTCCCGGGATTCAAATGGTGGGCATGGACCATCATTGCAGGTGCACAAAGGAATGGTGACGGAAGGAAACGGACTGCAGGTGACTGCACAGAGCATATCTGAAGAAACTGAAGCCACACGGTTCTTTCGGATCTCTGGTGCACAAGCTGGAGATAGACGCTCTGGGTCACGAGGGTGAAGTATACAAGGGGTACAAAGGCCAAGTGACATCTGTAGTCTATTTTCCTTTGCCGGGGAGCCAGGCAATTTGGCAAAGGAGATGATTCCATGCCTACAAAATGGGCACGGAATGGACCCAGGTGGGCCCACCGTTTCCGAAGGTATGTTGCTTGTTGAGCAAAGATAGAGTGCGCATCTTACACAAAGCTCATGCTTACAGCCTGAAGGTACAAGTAAACGAAGGATGAGTATAATCTTGTACATAAGATAACTGAATTTCTATAATGTAGACACTTAACATAACCGCGGTTGAGCGCGAAAATGGAACAACTCATAAGATTTCAATGTTAATCCAAGAGATATACAATATTTTAAAGGATGGCATATCAATAATAGAAAGAAAAAAAAAAAAGACATAGGGGTTTTATGAAATATCAAGCTCACCCATTAAGTAAGCAATCTATCACCACAAACTACATACTGCATATACACATGACTTTATCCCGAGTTGGCATTTCTTGTTTTCAAGATATTACTGGAATGCCTCATTTGTATTTATGCACATACTGGTTGAAAATATTGGGTTCTCTGAATTTAAGACTGCGAGCATGAGAGGCCAAGAAACCATTTTGCCTCTTATCCGGTTGGTAACTTGGTAAAATTGTGCCCACCCATCTAAGACAATATTAAAACAAACAAATAGGACCAATGAATTAAACATGCAATCAGATATCCGCTATCAGAATTATTATCATGGTAACAGCAGAAGGCTTTTACTCCAGTTAAATGAATCAAATCTAAAGTCCTCCCAAGACTATTAAGGACCTCGGGAAAGGATTATCAGTAAGCAACTACAATAGTTATAGGATTAGCTAACAATGTTAGCATTCAGCTATACTATGGGAAAAGGTAGTTTGTAAAGTATCAGGAAAGCATAAGACATGAAAAATAACCACTACGGGACAAACCTTCTGCCGCCACCAAACATGGTCTTTCCAGACAGACAGCACAAGTATCTGTGTCGTCCGCTGATGTTGTCACAGCCTTAAATCCACATTCCCTGCAGTAAATTCCAAAGAACTTGAGTCTATGTGGTGACACTGATACACTCATTAAAATTTTCCTAACTAAGGATTTGAATGTGTCCATGAGTATGTGGCATCCTTTGGGTGAAACTCTCGACACCAGGCACTAGACATCCAGAAACTTGGTAAGTGTTAGTATCCATAGATGTACTTGGTTCAAGAGATACCTTGCTATGTTCATTATGCTCATGAGAGGCAAAGATAGGTAACTTGATAGGGGGAACGCTGGTATTGATGAGTCAGAATTGGGTGCTAGAAGTGGTTCAAGCCAGTGGCGCCCCCACATTCGGGCAACATCAACTGGAAGCCACCTGAAAAAATATACTTCACATTAATCATTTAATAGTAACAGAACATTAATTGTGAAAACCAAAAGACCCATACCCATTGCAGTTTAAAGTCATCTTGCTGGCACCTCTTGCAAGGAGGATCTGAAAAATACGGACACCATCAGTTTAAATCCAAGAGAGAGAGAGAGAGAAACTAATTTACAAGCTGTCAAAACTAATAAGTTCTTGCCTGACAGCACTTTAAGTTACCCCCACAAGCAGCATAATGCAGTGGAGAACTTCCAGCACCTACAAAGAATAAACTTCCACTTCAGTTTGAAGCAGGATGGGAAAGCAACATTCCTTCGGTTAACGTACAAGTTACTAAACAAAAAGCAAACCTATCAAATCCATAGAAGTCCCGTAATGAAACGTCACAGCAGACACATTTGCTTGAAGATCAAGTAGGAGTTGTACACAACCAAAATATCCATTCAATGCAGCCATATGGAGAGCAGTAATACCACAATCTGCTACCTTATTTACAAGTTTGGATAAAGCACTGCACTGGAATAGAATGAATAAATAGCAAGAGAGATATGTGTAGATCAAATGCTTCTGTACAATCTAAAAGCATAACCTATCCGATAACGGTTTGTTCAAAACCTAAACAAATATAAATATCTTGGCGATATAACACCAGCAAAAATTTAGATGGGCTAAACAGAGCTTGCATCTATTTACATAGTGCATGGAAAACTTCATGCAGAAAATGAATTTAGCGACTTAGCCGCTTTGAATCTGTAGAAATGGAAAGCAATCCCACATCACTACTCTTTTCATTATTGCTCCAATCGTGGGAGAATTTACATTCATAAAAATCTCCTTGACAAATAAAACAGAAGCTACACAAATACCTTTGCTCATTTTTGTTCACGACCTTTGCACTATCACCTCTGTCGCACTCTGTCTGAGCAGTCAGAGATTCATAGGGAGCACTTGGAACAAAGTCAGCCACGACAAGTCTTATACATCTTACATGCCCATTTATAGCAGCAAAATGAAGAGCAGTCCTACCAGTAAGATAGTCTGCTCTTGTGACCTAGTATAAAGAAAAATACTATGATTAAATATTGTGCTGCGAATCAATATTTTTTTCTAAGTGGAAAAAAAGACTACAGTGTTTCAAAGCATAACTGATATATCTAGCTTCACTATGAAAGATTCATTACTCATATATTACAATCCAGTTAAATAGCAATAAAAAAACAATGAGACAATCAAAACTTACATTGGATCTGAAGAGCAAGAGGGTCTGTACAACTTCCCAATGTCCATATCGGCATGCTTGCATCAATGCTGTCTTTAATGTTAAACACAGAAATCAAATAACTTAAATCAACATTCGTATCAAAGACAGAACAACAATTTTGTCGAACATAAAGGAAAATATACCAGCTGCATTTCCCTAACTATTTCCGATCTGTGGCCCTTAAGCATGAAATTAGTTCAATCCCCTCGTGAGCTTCAATTTTTTCGTTAAGAGGGTTCGATTTATGCGACAAAGCAAACCAATCACTAAACTTTCTAACCAGATCAATACCCAAATGCCAAAATTTACTCTAATGGGGATTCAGAAACACAAATTAAATTACTGTCTGACAAACAATCATAATCTAGATGAGAAAAAGCAACAACTTTCGTACCTGCCCGCAGTAATTCCTGGAATTGGCATCAGCTCCATTCTCCAGCAGCAAAGAAACAATCTGAATCAAACCCAGAAAAGAAAACCCACAACAAAAATCGAAAATCCGATCAAAAAGAACAATCCCCAGCTAAAAAATTGAAAACAAAAACCAACCCAGAAAAGAAAAGGGGAAGAGAAGACGGACAAAGCACCTCGTTGTGGCCCTTAGCGGCGGCGAAATGGAGAGGGGAGTTAAGGCCGCCGAAGGTGGAGTATTTGGAGAGGCAGGGATTGCAATCCAAGAGCATTTTGGCCTCGATTACATCCCCGTCTCTCGCCGCCGAAACCAGCCGTTCGCCGGAGGCGGAGCAACCGAATGAATTACCCATTTCCTTCCCCCTTCTCTCTCTCTCTCTCTACCCCCGTCCCGCTTTCTTTGTCTCTACCTATAAATACGAAAGCTTGTGGAATTTGGAAAATAAATTGAAAAAGAAAAGGATAATTTAGGTCCACCGTCGTGGAAGGCTTACAGCCTAAATATGATAGAAAAAGGGAGTGAGGTCGAAGAATGACAGATGGGATGCGAAAATGGAGGATTTTTGGATATGGGGGTTTGACTTTTTGGGCAGGAGCGTGCTGGTTTTTGACAGACAATCAATGGAGAAGGGAAGGCCTTGGGCCCTCCTGAAAAATATAATAATGTGATTTTACTTTTAATATTTTTATTTTCAATTTAGTAGTCAACAATCGCTGTCGTTTATGAGATTTAAATCAACAATTTCCTCTGGTAGAGTGGAGATTGTGTTTCATAAGTATCTACATATCTTTTTTTATTTCTCACACACTAATTTCAATTTTTGGCCCTCAGATCAAGTGAGTTGAAGAAGATCCATGACAACAAATTAACAAAAATGTGTGGAAGGTAAAAATAGATGTGTGAATAACATTATCAATGATATATTACATTATTACTAATAAAAGTGAACTCGTCAATCTAATGATTAAAAATGTTTGAATACAAATTCGTGCTATTTTCTTTTTTTGTTCAATTAGGGTCCACTTTTCCAAATGATTTTCCAGTTCCAAGGAGAATTCACAAAACTCCATTTCCATCAAGAATTGAATGAAGTTTTCTTGTAAAACTCTTATTTCACTCGATTCAAGACTTTCTTAACGTTAGCATGATTCAGTTTGAGCAATGGATCCTAACGTAATACATCTTCATAATGAAAATTGAATGGAAACATGAGTCGGCTTTTACAATAAGAAAAGTATTTCCCCTTTCAAGTTGGCAATATCAAGATTTTTATAAAAAGACAAATACTTCCAAACAACTATTTAATACTTAAAATTCCCATGGATTAGATGACAATTCACCAAATCAGCAATGTATGCGATACATCCATGGGATTTTAGGATTTTTGAACAAAATAAGTGGCAAAAGAGATCAGGTGGTCCGCAGACCACGATAATCACGCGTGCAGAACGCGACCAAAAAGAGAAAGTGAACGCACAGCTGCTCATCATGCCAACTAGATATTTTTTGCGGAAAACGGACACGTGGGATATGCTCAGTCGCCGACGACTGCTGATGATGTTAGTAAAAATCGATCACCTGAGATCGGACGGTTGAGGAATGGGGAGCACTCACACTACTTACAGAGGGTGGGGGATCGCTTTCACGTGAGAGAGGTTTGAGTGCAAGACTTGAAGATTTTTCTCATCGATTAAACTCCACCTGTACGCAAAGAATTCGGTGAAAGTTTAGTGCGGCTGTGGCCTCTATATCCGAAAGAGAAGTTACAAGAAACGGGTACATTGTTAAGCGTTACGTTGTATCCTAATTCCATGCTATAATGGTAAGTGTCAAGTTTTCACCGCATGTCATTATATCGTTGATACTGACATCAATAATGTCACCATGATATCCTATGCCACCGAAACAATACCAAGTGTTGATTTTTCTATACATGTCATCATGGCACTGTCGCACTGAAGGTCACGGTAGCGATAGATCCGTTTACCGTAGAAGCTTCTCCCTTGTCTCTTGGACCAAATGGCCAACACCATCAATGTTTCTTGTTTGACGTTTAAACTACAACAACCCATGGGTTCGAAATAAGATGCCATGGGACGGGCATACCATTTTGCCTTGATCAATTGGCCTAACCAACGTACGGGAGGCTGTCAATGATCCTGTTCACCTAGCCACACATTTGCCCGAAATTTCGGGTTTTAGGATCCTTTTGAATGCAGTGATACTTCACCTCAGGATCAAAGGTACGCAGAATAATCTGTTCGCATGCAGTCTATCTTACAAAACACAACATGTGGTGACAGTCTCGGTTAATTTCAGAAACTTTCAAGACCAATCTCGGAAGGCAAATCTCGTCCAATTATTCGCGCTTAAGTTCAATGTATTCAAATGCTTCAAAAATGGTTTCTTTCAAATTCACAAGGTAAAGAGGCAATGGTAACTCACCTCAAAAACTTCAATTTCAGGATCTCTTCAAGTTCTGCACAAGCGTAAAAGGCTACTGGCATCGAAACTTTGCCCTCCAATCTTCAAAAATCCAGCTCCACATGAGGTGCTGTCCATGATGAAGCAATTCTGCTTCACGTAAATGCCACCCTTGATCATCAACCACTCATCATGTTTCAGAGATACTTAAGTTAGATGATACAGTAGTCGATATTCTCCTTTCTTCTGAAACTTCCATAACTGTCAACAGTGATGATTCAAGTAGCAAATACGAGTTCTATCTCAGCCACTCTGCTCCATGGAAATCCTTTTCCTCCATAGTTTCACCACAATCGATCACCCTCATCCATCGGAGTCATAATCACCACCACTATCTGAGTTCGTACCATCCTCCACATCCCTTTCCCGCCTATCATCATTCCCGCCTCCCAAATCCTCAAAAGCATTCCCAACACGTTCTCTTCCAACGTGCCCGATCTCATCGTCTTCCCAATCTCTGCGGTAACTAACCAACTCACTATCCATTCTTGCCTTCCTAGGGCTAATCAAAACCAACTCAGCCAATTTCCTTCTCGCCAAATACAAATCATTTGGCTCTATCAACTCACCCTTCTTATAAGCCTCCCTAAGAAACACCGTATGAAGCTTCCCGTGATTCCCTCTAGTCGAAATATAGAAAAGCCCCTGATGCTGAAGCAGAAACTCTTTCAACTTATTCGGCAAATTCATCGCCATTCTAAAATGAGCAATCCTCTCCAATGTAATCTTCTTCTCCACCATCAACGACAGCAATTCGTGAATCACAGCAACCGCTCTCTTCTCCATCCGCTTCTGCGCCTCAATTGACCTCAAGTCATAACCGGAAACATCCTCATACGGAGACCAATACGGAAGTCTCTGCCATTTCCACACCGCAATCCTATAGTACTTCCCAATCTTAAACCCGGGCGGAAAATTCACAATGAACGAAAACCTTATATCCTCGGCATCAATTCCTCTCTCCCTATACTCAATCTCCCTAAGTTTCTCAATAGCACAAACAGATAAACTACAATCTTTCTCGACAACCTCAATGTACTTGTTCCTAGTTTCCTCCGCATCAAACAGTCTAAAGTATTCAGGGTGCTTGAGAATTACCGAGTATTCGAAGTCATCAGGCAGACCAAACTCCGCCCTCGCAATCCGGACATGCTCGAGGCGGAGCCGCCCGGTGTTGGACATCATCAGGAGCTTCCTAAGGCGGGTGACGGCGTCGGGGATTTGTGCCACCATTGCCTGCTTCTCCTGCTCAATCTGGAGGTGGGCTTTTCGGGTCAGCCGGCAGTAGAGGATCCGCTGAACCGGGTGCTCGTAAATCTCGAAAACGTGGGGGAATTTGAGCACGAAAACGCCGGCCTCGTTCTGCTTGAAGCCGAAGCGGCGGGCGAGGAGGTCGAGGCGGGAGACTTGGATGATTTGGCTGGGCTGCGACAGGATGAGGTCCTGAAATTTGAGGACTTTTCGGGTCTTTTTTTCGATTTCCATGTAGTTGTCGTAGCCGTGGTCGCGGACTCTGCCTTGTTTTTTGGGGATGGAGGTCGACTGCGATTTGGGTCGGGTCGGGGTGAGATTGCAGAGGAGGAATGTGATGGGGTTTAGGGTTTTTGACTTGGGGTTGAAGAAATTGGATGAGTAGGTTAAGAATATGCGCATTTTTGGTGTCCTGGGGTTTAGGGTTTTGCGCAGTGTTTTTGGCGATGACGATGCGAAGTAGGAGACGACCGGCGAGAAAAGTTAGTTGGACTAGCGCGGGTGTCAGTGTAAGAAAGTTTGAAATGTTCGTGGAAAATAATAAATTACGGGAAACTGAAGGACTGCTTTCGAAAGTTGGGCAACAGTTTTCCGTTGGGCCAGCAAATTGTTTGGAAAATTTGGGCCACATTTGGGTCTTCATTTGTCTTCCAAATTCTCTTCTTTGGACTAGGACAGTGATTTCACTTTCCTAAATTATCACGAACGAGATCGTGACGTTCCAAACAAATGAATATAATGTTACATGTTTTACCTTGTTCGCGTGACAAATGACATTGCAAAATAGACCGTTATGCCACAGTGGCATCTCAAAGGGTGCAAGTAAGTCCTTTCCTTTGACTAAGATGTATTTCGTTTGCTTGGTTTTGTTCGTTTGGGACTTGGCCAGCTTTTAAATGAGTCGTGCATAAATCATGATTTATTGTTCCTCTTAAGTATTTTTTATTAAAAAAATTGTAAGAGTTGTTATATTACAAAAATAATATGATAGACTTTTAAAAAAGTTTTAGTTTTAAATAAGTAAACGTATAATTTCTATTGATTGTTAAACAAAATTGTAAACATGGTAATTTCTTGCACAATTTGCTAACTTAACACAAAATTAATCCATTATCGAGTTGAATCATATTTTGAACACCTGTTAAGAACTCGATAAAAATCTTACGGGTAAAAGATGAACATGACTTAGCTTGCCAAGTCTAAGCATTAGACATGACAATTTCTTACATAAACTATTAGCTTGATATGAAACGATACGACCCGCTAACGATTCGAGCCGTTATCATGTCACTTGTTAAGAACCCATTAAGATAATGAATGTGACATGAACACAATATTCAATAATGAATACGAGTATCACTCCTTTTAATAATTAAAGGGAAAAAGAGAGACCCAAATAGATTAAACCATCTCCAATCGAATGAGGGCCAAATGGCTCCCTTTAGCCCTATAGCCCTGCAAGAAATTATATTTTAATGAACAGTGTCATGCCATATTTTATACCATCTCTAAACGAGGAGGCCAAAGGGCCATAGGCCAAACATAACCCTTTGCCAAAAAGTCGTCTCCAACCGAGAAGGCCAAAAGATCATAGGCCAAACATAATTTTTTATTTTAATTGAATTAATATGGTTAATTAAATTAAACTACCATATTAAAATAAGATTTTCAGACATATTTTGAGTGCTACTTGCCACCAAATGAATAAGCCTCCATATTTCTTATCTTTATATAATCTCAATCCATACTTTCGACAGAAGATGGATAGATTAGGCCTCCCTGGTTTATCACCTCATCAAAAGGTTACTATTGCACTCCGAATGTTGGCCTATGCCTCCCCAGTTGATGCAAAAATATATGATGGGCCATATTTGCCCTTAGATCCAAAAAAACTGGTAATATCTCTTTAAATGAGTAGATGAGGCATCATAGAATGATACGTTCACGTGCCATAAACAAGTACCTACAACATAATCTTGTTTCATATCTTTAGGCGAAAAGAACAATGGAGTAGGTGTTTAAGTTTTATGTTGTTAAATGTTTTGTTTAATGTTGGTTAAGTTTGAATAACTCCACCCAAGTAGTATTAGGGTGGAGATTGTGTCGTTTTTCATCTTGAAGAACAACTCTTGTGGTTCTAGGGATTCGATGGAGTGGTGCATTCGTAGAACTCATAGTAATTTTTGGACGTATGAGTCCAAACACCTTCACTTGTTTGAGAACTACCCTTGACACTATCTTCTGAGACCCATCTATAAGCCCTGCAAAGAGCTTTATCTTCTTTTCAGGTCCAAGCCCTTCCTTTCACTGCAGATGTGGCCATTTGAAAATTATTGAAAAAATTAAAGGAAAGATTATTGGAAGAGGTAAAGAGAACATAATGTGAAGAATTGAAATAAAATGAGGTAAGATAGTATGAAATAGTGAAAAGTATGTGAGAAATGATGTAGGAATGACTTAGGTATTTATAGGAAAAAAATTAATTTTTTTTTTTAAATTCGCCCAAAAAAAAAAATTCAAATTCCAACAGTAACTTGACGGCACTGTGACATTAGCTAGCTGTTGCTAGTTGGCGTCATGTTGACGCCAAGTAGCCGTTGGCATTCAAATGGGCTGAGCTGTAAGACTGGCAAAATGTCAAGCTTGACATTTTGGCGTTGGAGGGGAGGGCTGGCCTGCTTTGGGGGTTTTGGCCTGGTGGGGCCCATAAGCTCTTTGGTCTAGCCTTCGGTTGGAGACGGTTTTCGTGTCATTCCAAGCTATTTTTAGCCCTATTACCCTTTGGCCGGATTGGTAGGAGATGGCCTTAACTTTCAACATTCAAATTAACAAGAAAATCGATGAGATGGTGTTCGAGTTTATGGGATGTTTGATTTCGTATATCCCGAGAGAGTGTAATGGTGTGGCTCATTGCCTCGCCAAGTCTACTTTATGTAGTCATGAGTCACGAGTATGGTTCAAAGAACCTCCTGACTTTATTCAAATTGCTCTCAGTCAAGATTTAAACACTTGATGAGACTATTAATAAAAGCTATCGTATCATTTCACCAAAAAAAAAAACAAAAAATAAAAACCATAATTAAAACTAGCAGCAACATTAAACATCCAAAATCCAAAATATAACCATTAGCATAAAAAAAAAAAAGTTTCTTCCAACAATGCCATAATACTTCTGTATGCTAAATATCGATAATAATTAACAAAACGCAACCAGACCGAGCTGAGGCTACCCTTTTTCCTGCAGGTCCACAGAGTCAATACCCGAACCAACGAACTCTTTGTTCTTCCAAGTTCAAAACCACACCAGAAAACCATTTAAGCAATCTACCACACAGAAATTCTCCAAAAGCGGTTCGTTCTTGACTCAAAACCCCTGTTCGCGACACGTCTCAATCTCGAGTTCCTTCACTGTGTATCATCCTAATCTTCTATGGTTTCCCATCTATCATATATTTTCTCCCAAAACGCATAAAGCAAAAACAAAAGCTAAGCAGGTATGCATGCATGGGCATGGTCTTCAAAACATTACGGTGCTAGAAGAGCCGATTTTATTTTCTGAATGGTGCAAGATATTAGTGTGCTAACTGTCTCAACCGACTCCATGTTGATTTTGGCTGTAGGAAGGCTGCTAACCAGAATTTGGAATGCAACAGTCAGCAAGCATCCGCCACCGCCACCATAGCCATTGCCTTCAGATTTGACCACTCCGTAGCCAGGCGGGCCACCAGGAAGGATTGCAAACCCTGATGGCAGAAGAGCTACATAGGCAGAATCTCCACCGCGCATCACGACATTTATTGATTCTGTGTCAACCGGTGCATACACTACAAGTGAGCCTGTAGGGTCAGTCCACGTCTCTTGCAATATCAGCACGTTACTGTTGTTGGCATCTGGCGCCTGAAATCAGGAAAAATAACACAAACAAAATAAGACAACTGGTGTATATGGGAAGTAGAAAGAGTAGAAAAGTAATGAGAAGCCACTCACGTTAGCACGAAGAAGAGAAACACTATTGGCACCTCCTTGGGCCTTGCCAATTTGGACAATGCTTTGCATTGGAACACCGCTGGACAGAATGTCCCAGTCCTTCCTAAACTGTTCATCCCGCAAAAACTCAAACACCCTATGCCTTGATACCGGAACCCAAACAGTTGTTGTGACACTCAACACAATCCCTGGTGGCTCGCCGGGGTCATTCATACTCTTCCGGGCCATAACCCTCACATCTTCACTAACATTTTCAAAGCAAAGTTTGTCCCACTTGCGCACAGACGAGGCAGAAATCCCAGCACAGAAGTTATCCACCATACGCTGTGCAAGCTTTAGCATGCTTTTCTTACCGCTGACCTCTATCCCTGTGGAACACACGTATTTGTCAGAATACAGAATATGAAACATCGCGTATTTGTTAGAGAGATGTAATAGAAGGGAGTGGAGTGACCTGAGAGATCTTCATTGGAGTTGGCTGACGAAATGAGGAATGCCAGGCTCTCACATTGCCTTTGCAGAGTGGCAAGCCATCTCTGTGCACCAAAGCCCATACCCGAACGCAGTGATTCCCGGAAGAGGTGGTGGACAATATTCTCATCATATTCAGTGTGCTCAATCCATGTTACCTACACAAATAAAATGAAGAAAGCCAATAATATTTTCAAAGATAGCTCTTTTAATACCGAAAATTCAGTTTGTATCTTTCAATTTTGGTCAAGAAACTCGATTCATACGTAGAAGATAGCATTTCATAATTAGAAAAGGCAAAAAGTACATCCAAAACTAAGCTTTAACCGCTCCCTATTTTATGATCAATCAGGCCATGCAGCCACCATATGAATTTACCAAAGTGACCCTTTTCGGCTTTCATGCTTAGCTAAGAAAAAAGTGCCCCATTTTGCCAAGTTCAAATGCAAACATGTCATGTGTATGTATGTGTGTGTCTGTGAGTAAGAGAGAGGGAGAGAGAGAGAGAGAGAGAGAGAGAGAGAGAGAGAGAGAGAGAGAGAGAGAGAGAGAGAGAGAGAAAGAGAGAGAGAGAGAGAGAGAGAGAGAGAGAGAGAGAACGATCGGAGAAAGACAATGAGGGTCGAGATAATATCACCTAGAGATAAGTTGACATGAATCGATACGGATTATAAACTAAATGTGCAGCAAACAAGTTTGAGGAAAACATAAAGCATAAAAAGTCAAAACTGCGGCTTGTGGAGAAGCGAACAATGTAGTAAAATAGTGCACAGAAAATCAGACTGCATGGAATTCAATATATAACACTATAAAACTGGATCCAGGTCATTCAGTCTCGTGGACGATAAAGAAAACACTAAAGACGGAAAGAGAGAGAGGAATAGAAGCATCAAATACTTAGTTTATGTTACAAAGATTGAAATTTCCAAGGGTTTTACGTCCACCTGCACATAAGGGTTTATGGATATATTATATTTTAGACGCGGAAACAGATACGATGGTTTTCTCTAGTATTAAACTGGGAGCATTCTTGATTTTCTCATCTCTCAGAGCAGCAGTAGGGTAATTAAATACAGACAATGAGCAACCCTGGCTTCGAAATTCGAAGACTATATATTAAGTACAAGGAAGAAGCATCTTCTTCAGTAAAATACTAATAAAGGGTACCGGTTTCCAAGTTAAGTCCTACGTGCATTACAATAAGAGCAATCTCATCAAAGAGAAAGCAGTTTTGTTGGGTGATATCGAAAGCGTAAATTCTTGGAAGCACAAGTCTATGTCTGGGAATTTTACTGCCCATAATTTCACCTTGTTGCGTTCTCAACAAACTCGAATTATGTAACTCAACAACCACAGTTATATCGTAGAAGGAAAATATACACAGCAAAGGCCAGCTCAATAATCTTGGTTCATAAATAACCATAAGATTGCATGGAAAGTTAAATGTAACAAATAAAGAAATGACATCGACTATAATTTACCTTGGAGCAATTGTTAGGCATATCTTGTACAATGCATCCGGAAGGAAGCCTCCGGCAGTCCACAAACGGGTTTGTGTTGGGACCTTCTTGATTGATGTCAATGGAAACATCAACCACAGCCCATACACCCTCTGCATGTTGCTTGCAAAAACGGAGGAACTTCAGCGGACGGACAGGGACTAAAGGGGATAGCATTTGAAGCTCAGCATACATCTACAGAACAAAATCCTCATGAGTTCCACATTTGCATCATAAGGTGGATAAGAGTGAAGAGCAAAGAGACACATACCAGTTGAAGAGCACCATTTCTGGTCCCATCCATGCCGTTGGATATCATATCAATGGTGGAGGCTCGAGCGACCAAACACTGAAACATTTCTGCCCATCGATTCTATTCAAAGAAAATATAATGGTTAACTTGAATTTCAAACACTTAGCTTAAAAAGTTATTCTATTTGTAGGATTATAGTCAAAATTAATCAAGGGACCAAATATATCATCTCAATCTACAAACTCCAATGTTCAAATATCAACGACATCAATATTTATCAATCCTCATGCTAACAGGTAAGTCAAGACAAATAATCAAAAGCTTCTTGAAACAAAGAGTAGGATAGCATACCGCATCCATCAATATCTCAACGAGAGCCAAGCTGTTTACTATTACGACACAAGTGTCCCTTGTGGCTTCAGTTACAAGGCTGCTAGGCTTCATACCAATGCAAGAAAATGCCTGGTACTCCTCAATGTTCAATATATCTGTCCCATCTGAGCTTTTGATCCACAGGGGGCTATCCACCTGAACCATCTTCACCAATTCATCCATAGCTGCCAATGCAAGATCTATGTACATAGATCTCTCAAATGGTACCTCATTCCCCATCATGCCTGATGAGGTCTTAACGAGAGGGATCATAGGGGAAGAGCTTGAAACCCCATCTCCTAAATCAAGCCCCATTGGCAACCCAGCGCTTACAGCATTCATACCATCCATCCCATTCCTTCCAACCCCAAGTTCCAAACCAGAGGTTGCATTCGGAATAGAGCCAGGAATGCCCAAGGAGGAGATGGGCAACTTGTTCGCCAGAGCACATATCCGGTTCAGTTCTTCCTTCAATCGAGCATTCTCAATCCTAAGCTGGTGTTCATCAAACGATATTTGACCAGGAATGGCCGGACCACCACAATTGTTGCAAACTGGGTTTGAAATAGCATCCTTCATCACACCATTCTCAGCTATCAGCTTGTCATTCTCTTGCCTGAGAATTATATTCTCGTGGCGTTCGAGTTGTGTCTAATTCAAAATGACCAATTAACATTTCCATCATTCACAAAATCAACCACCAAATCTAACACATAACTAAATTAAATACCAACAAACAACAAAGTGACCAAGTAAGTAATGTGACAATACCTTCATATGAGTTCTTCTGTTTTGAAACCAGAACTTGACTTGCTTCGACTCTAAGCCGAGACGGCGGCCGAGCTCCGACCTTTGCTTCTCATCCGGATGAGGACACTCTTTGAAAAAACTACACAAAAACAAAACAACAGACAAACAAAACAGACCCCTTTTACAAATCAAGTCCCACAATCCCAAATAAAACACCAAAACAAGTACTTTTTGATAAAATTAAGAATTTGAGAGGGGAAAAAACGTACTTTTCAAGTTCTTGGATTTGGTCAGGAGTGTGCCTAAGGTACTTCTTCTTCCTCGGCCGTTGGTCGCCTCCGCCGCCGTCCTGATCATCCCCAGATGCGCCCTCAAAGTTATCACTCCCCGACTTGCTCTCGTACTCATCATCCCTCAGCCTTCCGATGATCCCGGGGTCGAAATTCTCGGCGAAACCAAGTTCACCGTGACCGTCCATCTTCTGCTGCACAAACCAAACACCAACAGGAACGGCATCAACAACAACAGAACAGACGCAAACAAAAACATCATCAATAACATCAAAAACCAAAAAAAGAAGAAGAAACAAACAATGGGGTTTTAAGACATGAATCAGGGGGAAAGGTGATGGATTTTTAAAGAGAGAAAGCAGCATACAATGGAGAGAGAGAGGGCAGAGGAGGAAGTCTGCCTGGGATTGGGGATTGGGGAAGAGAGAAAGTGTGCGTGTGCAATGGTGCCACTAGGCATGAAGGAAGGGGCATGTGGAGCAATTTCAGCCACAACTCTTCCTCTCCCACGTCCACTATTTCCACCCCCGCTGCTACTGATCAAACCTCCCAAACTCATTAAAATTTGTGGAAAAAACTGACTGAAAATATTGAAAATTTGAAACCCCTTAGACTCTACAGACCCTAAAGCTTCTCTGAATTTGTTGACTAGTTGACTCTTTCTCTCTCTCTCTCTCTCTAAGCTGGCTCTGCAGGTTATAGCCTAGAAAATAAGTAGTCACTATCACTTTCACAAGGGTATGCTGCTAATGGGTTTTTTATTCTAAATCATTGACCTTTCACCCAAGAAATTGCCAGATTGAGCTAAAGACTGAAAAAGTAAGAATTGCATTCCAAGTAGAAACAGAAGAAAAAGCTGTTTCCTTTGTCAACGCCCATGCATGACTCTCTCTCTCTCTAGAAATCTCCCTTGTCTCTCTCTCTCTCTAGAAAATCTGTTTCCAGACAAAGGAAGGAAAGAGCAACAGGACAAGAAAAGTTAGAAAACCCCTTTATTTTCTGATTCCCAGTTCAGACATACACAATCCCCTTTCCTCTCCCATCACTTCCGTTCCTCCCAAAACTATGAGAACAAACCCTAATTGTTTGGCAGGATTGAAATACCTAAATTTTATTTTTTTTAAAAGAAAGGGAAACTGAACTCCCAAAGGGTCTCCAAAATTTTGGCCGAAGGAAAAGGAGAAGACAAACAAGCACAAAATGTTGAAGGGGAGAAAGAAAAACGCTTATCTTATTCACACTATAATACTTACGACTTTTGGATTACATCATTAACCAAATCCAAGCAAACAAATAGACTCTGTGGACCTCCCTCTCTCTCCTCCCTCCCTCTCTCTCTCTCTCCCCACCCCCCTCAAATAGACTCGGTGGACCTCCCCTCTCTCCTCCCTCCCCTCACTCTCCCTCTCTCTCTCTCTCTACAATTTACAAAGTTACAGATAGATGGTTGGATGGCATGCAACCAACCCAGTACGGCGAAAAGGTTTACCTTTTAATTTTGACAGTGAGCAAAGTACTAAAAGCCTCCCTCCGTCTATGTCACACAGAGTTAACCAGATGTTTAAATGGATTTTCACAACACCCCCACTGTCTCTCTCTCTCTCTCTCCCTCTCTTATGGGATCTGTGGAAGAGAAAGGGACAGGCAAATACTACAAAAAGAGTCAAAACCAATCAAAATCATATAAATTTCAGAGTGAAAAAATCATGTCTTTTTTTCACAAGTAAAACAGATAATAGCTTTTAGCAAAAATGATTTTTAAAATTTGGAATGACTCCTAACTTGGATCTTCACACTGAAAATTGATAGAAGTAATATCCGGAATTTGTCAATCTCAATTATTTGGATCATTTCGTGAAAATCTTCGTTAAATGAAAAACAAGATGGAGGGGTTGTTAGACAACCTTCAATTTAACAGAAATTCTCACGTAATAACAAAAATGACCGACGATAGACAAACTCATAGACTACTTCTATCGATTTTCAATGTAAAAAACTAAAATGAAGAGTTACATCATTTCAAAGAACATTTTTCCAAAGAAGCCACAGATAATTGACCACAAACAACAAAAACCGATCAACCAAAAATAATTAATGGCATTAAACAATGGGAGTTGAAGATTTGCAGCTGACTTACAAGTCTCTTTCTTTACCCCAGAGAGGAAAAATTAAAATCCAAAAGAGTCAATGGACCCTTTTTTTTTTGTTAAATAAATTTTGTTTGTCCTTCTTCTTCCTTCTCTCTCTAACTCTACGCCTTGATTGAATCAAAATTTGGCATAAATTTTGCACCCTCCCTTCCCTCTCACCATCTCTCCTCCTCCATGCACACCAAATTTTCTCACTCTAAAACTTTCTCTCTCTAACTCTCACTAAACGCATCTTATTATATAGAGGAGTGAGAGAGAGACAGAGAGGAGAGAAATAGAAAAGGAAGGGGCGTAGAGGGCCCACAGGGTTCGTGAAATCCGCCCAAATCTGCTTTCTCGCGCGTGCGGTGCTCTCATTTTTGTGTACTTGCCTTTCGCGGGGTTTTGATTCGGTGTGTAAGCCACATCGTTGTTGATGAGCTTTCTGAGGGCGTTATAGTCATTTGAGAAAATTCCTTAAATCTAAACGCCCACCTAGACCGCAGGGTTTGGTGTACTTTGGTTGCTGTATGACATCACTGTTTTTTATTAAAGAAAACTAATGAAAATAATTTGAAAATTTTGAGTTTTAATGATAAGGTCAAAATGAAGAGTAAAGTGAATAGAACCAGGATTGACTTTTTAGTGTAAAAATGTGGTTTTTCGTTAGAGTGAACAGTACCGTGTGTTTTTCGTTAAAGTTCCCTTTTTATTATCGAATATAGCTTCTTCATTTACAAAAATACCCTTCATTTTTTTTTTTCAAATATTACAATGTGCATGCATTGTCCAAATCCATTCAATTTCTTTTACAAAATTACAATTAGTTATGATTTCCATTAGAATTATTTTTATAAATTCAAAAATAATATGTACATTAGAATTTGTTAAAGTTTGAAAAAAACTATGAACTTGAATTTTTTTAGCAAATACATTGAACTTTCTCTTATCTTTATATTTTCTCAGATATGAATGGATGCGGTCATAATAAGATATGGAATTTTATTAAAAGGCCGTTACATGAATGGATGCGGTCATAATAAGATGTAGAATTTTATTAAAAGGCCGTTACGTAAATAAAATCACACAATTGTTTTATTTTTAATTGGTTTCTATTTTACGATAATATATTCACATGCGTATCTAATTGACTTCATTTTCCATTTTTGTACCTTAATTCTTATCCTACTGCACGTGCATCGCAGGTGCATGTCCGTTTCGAAATTCTATAAATATGTCATCCATATCTATAACTTTGACCGCATAAGTTTTTTCTTTCACGCAAAGTTATTGAATATCATTACCGCGCCATTTATAATTTTGATAAATCCTTTTTTGCTATTCAGTATAAAAAATAATCTTAACTCTATGAGTACTTTACAAGTGGCCTCATTGTTACAAGTTAACTTAGAGTAAAGTTGTCACTTAGTACTTCGCTCTAGTAATATTCTTCTTCGCTTGTAAATAAGAGATCTTATGTTTGATTCTTGCCAAAGGCGAATTTGAACCACATTATTGTTAGCCCATTGTAAGGCTTAGCCTAAACCTCTAACCCTTTAGTGTAGATAATATAGTTTGTTAAAATAAAAATAATAAAAACTTAGAGTAATGCTATGTAGACCAATTTTTTAGACTAAACTTGCAAATCAGGTGATGTGTCCCTAATAAAAAAATAAGCATGCTAATCAAAACTTAAGTAATAATCAAATTATCAAGAACCATGTCACATGTTTTACAAAATTTAGTCTAAATAGTTGGTCGTGAACTTATTGTTGTTCATACCAACTCTAACTCAATGGCTCCATTATTGATGGCGTAAACCTAAGTTCAACACTCAATGTAATTAACCTAACAAATAAAAACTACAAGTATTTATATTTATCACAATTGACTATAATAAATATGAGGAGTTTCTCCTTTATGTTTGCCAATAATGTTTGGAAATATCAACCTTAATCTTCTCTATTATAGCTTAATTTTTACCTAATATTATTATCAACTCATGCATTCACAGTTTTTCAAAAATATTACATGCATACCAACGTATACAAAATAAAGTTATCGAGGGTTGATGAATTGACGGTAATTAGCATGCCCTTTGTCTATATGGAGTGTTCTTTTTACAAAATGGATTATCCGGTGGTTTTATCACGACAATTCATTTTTTTGGAGTCATAAAGACTCACTGAGGCGTATTAACATTTCATGTGATTTACCAGCGCCAAAAATTAAACTCAGAACGTGCCGTGTGGAATACGAGCTTAAAAGTCCCAACTACTGAACCACCATGTAGTGGTTTATGGAGTGTTGAATATACATTAAAACAACTTATAAATATAGTAATGTTACGATGATTAAGTTTAGTGCATGAGTGCATGGTTTCCACGTAGTGGCCAACTTTGGTATATTATGATTCATGGGTGTCATAAATTATTTTATCGTGTGTTTATATATATCTCTGAATTAATGATTTTGTAGTATCATTATATTGGTGCAAAATAAATAGAAATTCTTTCATCTTTTTCCCAACTTGAAGCTGAATACTAATATAAAGCTTCGTAATTATTCTTTAAAAATGTACAATGTTTACTGGTGTGAAAAAGAACTCGAACACGAGATCGGATTTTCAATATTTTCTTCTAAATTTGTTTTAAAGATTCACAAATCGCAGCATTGGCCGTAATTGGGTTTATTTTGTGATGTTAAAAACTCGTAAGAACTGTTTTTACATAATTTTAATTATTCAACTAAGTTTTGTTTTGTTTTGTTTTTTTAAATCAAAGATTTTTTTTTGTTTTATCAAAGATTAAACTAAGTTATAAAAATATGAATTCATCACATTGGAAGGAAATTAAACATAAAATCTCGTACGCAGGCTTCATATTTTTTTTTTTTGAACAAACAATATCATTTACACTAAGGGGGAGGGGGATCAGCTTGACCTCATAATGGGCCAGTAATAATGTAGTTCAATCAGTCTTTGGCGAGAATATAACCTAAAAAGCTCTCTCTTACAAATGAAGAAGAATACCACTAGACTGTAGTACTAAGTGATTTCCCATATTTGTACCGGTTTAGTTTTTATTTAAGATTAAACTACACAAATACAGATTACCATAATCGAGTAAGATTTGATAAGCTGATTTATTTCAAATATACGCTTATGTTTTTCTCTATTTAAATTGAATATAACAATTTATTTTCCTCCGTTGGGTTCACATTTTACACAATTCGAACTTCTGACCATAAAGCCCAGCCCACTGTTCCAAAGTTGGCACCACAAGTGTTTCTTCTTTAACGGAAGAAATTCGCAGGCCCATAAAATTCTTAGCTTTTGAAAATAATCACGTGGTCCCACTCACAGTGATCCATATTTTTTTGAGAATTTTAACGTAAAACTCCTGATACTGTTCATTTTAATGAAAAATCATATTTTTACACTAAAAAATCAATCATGGTACTATTCACTTTACCTTTTATTTTGTACTTATCGTTAAAACTTAAAGTTTTCAAGCTATTTTTTTTTAGTTTTCCTTATTTTTTATTGGTCAAAAGTCAAACAAAAATGTTATTCTTATCATCTAGTTGCACTATCTTTCTAATACTGTTGACCCTAGAAATTACAAAGCCTACGTGGCGCGCAGGCCGAATATATTCTAAGCTAACTACGTCCTTCGGTGATTGCGGGGCGTGCCAACTCGTCGGCCGAGGCTCGGCCGAGGAGTAAATTTGATGATGCTGCGTTGGGTCGCGCTACTGACTTCTGCGTCTTGCGATTGCGGCCGAGAAAGGAACGCGTCTCGGCCTCTTGAGTTCTCGAGCCTGAAGACAAGGCTGCTATTTCTTACAAAGTTCACGAACCGAATTCGGCTTACAATGTGCCGAATGTAATAACTGTAACACCTCACCTCGCCGAGAAGGCTAATGAGATGACCTCGACCAACAAAGATTCGAAAACCCTTCTCGACCGAGACTTGGATAGGCAGTCGACCGTTCTCGCCGCAGTGCTGTTGATGCCAACGGAAGATACTGCGAGACCGACCGACTCTACGGTGACAGAGCTATCTATGCCGACTTAAGATATCACCGGTTGCTTCCACAGTGCTGTTGATGCCAACGGAAGATGTGTCAGCGAAAAAGGAAAAGAAAAAGATCTCAAGTTGTGAGAGTTTGCGCAGGGCAATTTTGTATTGATTTTTGTGGGGCTCTCAAATGTTGCTCAGCATCTTGTATTTATAGGGACGAGTTAGCTTGCCACGGCCTGAATGATAAGCAGAGGATTTCAATTGCACCTAAAGACTTGTAATGGAATATTCTGAGAAATAAAACGATCACCACATAAGGACTCTGCATGCTAATCCTGTTTTATTCCCACTTTGACTTTAACTTTATCCCATCACTGAATTTGTTGGATAATCACACACGGCTCTTTTCACATCCAAAACAATCACCTTGTTTTTCTCAATGCCTATACGCCCCACACGTTGCAGACACCTATCCAACTAACTACTGGAACTTATCCCACTTGCAAGTCACCTATGCATGCATAAAGACCATGCATCTAACAACTCTAATCAAACCCCATGCTGATATATCCAGCCGCAACCATGCATGAAGGCTATATGACAAGATGGAATCCACCTACAATTTTGTTGGATAAAAATCTATTTGTTGATGTATTTAAATTCCAAGATAACTATTCTGATTGATAATATCTAGATATCGTTAATCAGAATAATTATCGTAAAAAAAACATCTTTATCCTAGGAACGATCCACATATTTCGTCCATCTAACGCCGAACTGATTTTGTAAAATTGGGTCCAAACATTGCCCCCCAATTTCCTTGAACTTCGGCTCGTAAGCCGAATGGTTAAGGAAATTAATTGTTCGTAACCAACAACATGTCGTCGTATTGCCGAAAAAGAAACTTTGTTTCTCGGCAATAACATGTCTAATCTACCAACATTGTGATCTTCATCAGCTGCCACAATTTTATACAAGGCTCGGCAACTTTGCCAGAAAAACCTTGTAATTACTTCGACCATCCAACTTATACGGTCGAAAGGCTCAAAACTTGCAAATGGGGCCGAGAAAAACTAAGCCGAGAAGAACCATTCTTTACGTTGAGTGCATCCTGAAGCAAGGTAACGTTATATATATAACTTGACGAGTTGGCCGAGCTTGGTAGAACGAGACTTTATTCCTCGGCCAAGTTGGCCGAGCTTGGTAGAGCGAGACTTTGTTCCTCGGTCGAGTAAATAATAATACCCTTGTTCTGCCAATCCTGCCAATCCTTGTAGTCGTTCTTGGCTGCTACAATTCTATAAGGCTCGACAACTTTGGCAGCTAAACCCTGGAATCCCTTCGACCATTTATCTTATTTGGTCAAAGCCTAAAAACACATGAGGCTTAGAAAAACCTGATTCTTGGTAGCTCAACCGAATGAAAAGACAACCACCCTCGGCGACTCCAACACCGAGGAGACATTCGGCGACAGTAGCTGGAGTCTCTCGCCCACTTCTCATGGTGCTCAGGGGATATAAATCATATAATGGGAACACCACCATCCATGATGAACGCTAAGATTGTCACCGATGCCGCCGAACTCGCGATATAGCCCAGACAAACCCAGAAAAGAATCGACACCGCCGAGCTCGAGTTGTAGGCCGAGGTGTGCTACCATTAAGGGCATCTGATATCCTCTCTAAACCGTCTGGCTGTTTTGAACTGGAAATTGGCATGCCTGCCAGGTTACAATTTTGTAAAACTAAAAGACTATTTCGAATGGGTTGGTACTGCTTGACTCGGCTCATAATGCGACCAAGTTCGGAAATAGATTCATGCACCGAGTAACTGACTGGGTGTCTTAAGCAGATTTTCTAGCAACAAATCGGATTCGAAGAGACCAGGAGACTCGGTTGTCCTCTCAGTGCGGTGCTGTGTATTTTTTATACACCAAGCACATCACACATTTTTTCTCCGTATTGCAGCTTAGGATAATTCCAGAAATTTCGACTATGATTACCTATTCGAACTGCCGATTGTCACGATGAGACCTTCTTCATCGCCGAGCTCGGCTAACTATGTGTTTAAACTCGGTAACGAATTAACGCCGCCAAGTCCGCTGCTGTTATTAAGAAAAACTGACCGAGAGGTGAAGCGAAACTGCTAAACCATTTAGCCGAGGAAAAATGGCATCACCGTCACCGAATAGAAATCATTTGGAGGAAAACTGCTCTGGCTTTCTCACTTCTAATAAATTCCGCAGCTTCTGGAATTTTAACTCTTGGACTTGGTCACATATTCTTGGGAAAATACAAATGCTTAAAGTCCAAGACCAAAAAGGATTAGCATGCTTCCACCCAATTGCGTGATTGTAATTTGACTTGGTTAATGCAGACCATCAAAACTCCCCCGAATAAAGATTCCAAATAATTGGCATGCCTCTAGCACCGCACCCTTGCTGCATGCTTTATAGCGTATTTGTATACAAATATTCCAACCACTGATTGGGTTCCGTGCTGAATATTCAACAATAAGAACATGGAGAAGCAATAGCCTTGGCATCAATAAGAATGTTAGCAAACAACACGCTAAAAACACTTTTTCACGGAGAGACTAAAAAAATTTAAATTAAACCGCCGATTATATATGTTGCCCCCATATTTTCTTATGCATCGGCCTGAAAGGCCGAATGGTTAAGAAAATAATTTAGTCAATATATATATATATTCTAGCAAACAAAAATAAAAGTGGCCGAACCATAATCAGGAGGAGGCCAACGATGTTTTATTCCGAGCCGAGATCGTTTAATACCAATATAGCCAATCAAAATGTGCACTGGGCCAGAAAAATGATCTCCAAATATTTTTGACTTGGTGAAATATTTTTCATTTTCGGCCGCCGAATGTGTTGAACAATTATTATGCCCCCCAGGCATAATTTCGTCTTTTAATTCAAATAACTTAACCGAATGAGATTTCTCCATATCGGCTTTATCGCCAATAATCATATCAATTGGCGTGGTTTTTCCGGCTCGGCCTATGTCTCGGCCTTGTTCGTCGTTGGAGCACTTTTCTGTCGAATCATTTTCTGAGTCGATTTTTGGCTTGGAAACTTCAACTTTTTCTTCTTGGCCCACCACACTTTGAGTCTCGACCGAAAAAATAGGTGGCCTAAGTATTTCTTCGGCCGCCTTAACAATTTTTTGAGGCTGAATTTTGATTACGGCCGGAGCGAAAAATTGCCCCCCGGCCTGTGGACCTAACCATTTTTCAAATGGAATTGATCTGTAATCAGAAACGTAAGGAAAACGTTCTTCATCTAGCCATGCATTAAATCGAGCCCTGTCTTCATTTATCCATTGCCCTTGCAGGGTAACAGGAGCTTTTATTTTCAACACGCAAGCGAATGACTTTTGCATCTCTCTATGGCCACGAAGAACTTTTTCTGCTTCCAAAGATTTTTTACATTCCTCATTATGTTTTTTCAATTCTTCCAGGAGCTCGTACAATCGGCTACGTTGAGCCAGATTGGAATCTTGATATATCATATGAACTTCGTAGTATTAGCACTGGGTCCCACTGGGCGTGCCAAAATGTTGACCCTAGAAATTACAAAGCCTACGTGGCGCGCATGCCGAATATATTCTAAGCTAACTACGTCCTTCGGTGATTGCGGGGCGTGCCAACTCGTCGGCCGAGGCTCGGCCGAGGAGTAAATTTGATGATGCTGCGTTGGGTCGCGCTACTGACTTCTGCGTCTTGCGATTGCGGCCGAGAAAGGAACGCGTCTCGGCCTCTTGAGTTCTCGAGCCTGAAGACAAGGCTGCTATTTCTTACAAAGTTCACGAACCGAATTCGGCTTACAATGTGCCGAATGTAATAACTGTAACACCTCACCTCGCCGAGAAGGCTAATGAGATGACCTCGACCAACAAAGATTCGAAAACCCTTCTCGACCGAGACTTGGATAGGCAGTCGACCGTTCTCGCCGCAGTGCTGTTGATGCCAACGGAAGATACTGCGAGACCGACCGACTCTACGGTGACAGAGCTATCTATGCCGACTTAAGATATCACCGGTTGCTTCCACAGTGCTGTTGATGCCAACGGAAGATGTGTCAGCGAAAAAGGAAAAGAAAAAGATCTCAAGTTGTGAGAGTTTGCGCAGGGCAATTTTGTATTGATTTTTGTGGGGCTCTCAAATGTTGCTCAGCATCTTGTATTTATAGGGACGAGTTAGCTTGCCACGGCCTGAATGATAAGCAGAGGATTTCAATTGCACCTAAAGACTTGTAATGGAATATTCTGAGAAATAAAACGATCACCACATAAGGACTCTGCATGCTAATCCTGTTTTATTCCCACTTTGACTTTAACTTTATCCCATCACTGAATTTGTTGGATAATCACACACGGCTCTTTTCACATCCAAAACAATCACCTTGTTTTTCTCAATGCCTATACGCCCCACACGTTGCAGACACCTATCCAACTAACTACTGGAACTTATCCCACTTGCAAGTCACCTATGCATGCATAAAGACCATGCATCTAACAACTCTAATCAAACCCCATGCTGATATATCCAGCCGCAACCATGCATGAAGGCTATATGACAAGATGGAATCCACCTACAATTTTGTTGGATAAAAATCTATTTGTTGATGTATTTAAATTCCAAGATAACTATTCTGATTGATAATATCTAGATATCGTTAATCAGAATAATTATCGTAAAAAAAACATCTTTATCCTAGGAACGATCCACATATTTCGTCCATCTAACGCCGAACTGATTTTGTAAAATTGGGTCCAAACAAATACAGATGGGATCCACATGCGTTGGCGGCCCTATCTCTATTAGGAAGATGATACAATTAGGCGGTAAGTGTAGCATTACTCAAAGCCAAAACCCTTTGTCATATCTGAACCAAAAAATTTATAATGACTAATGCTATAGAGATCATCTATTTAATTATATTTTGTTCTATATGACATGATTTTTTTATTAACATATTATTTTCTATGGGTGACATATTACATGATTTACAAATTTGGTCTAAAAGGTTAGTTTACCTAGCATTACTCTTTCATAAAATATTTGCTTATACTATTTTAAGGTATTAATATCTATGACTCGTTTGGAAGTGTTTTCAAAATAATTGAAAACAATTTTGATGAGTGTTTTTTGAATCAATCATTAGTAAAAATGTAAGTCAATTCTGAAAAAAAAAAAACGCTTAAGTATTTTATGCAAGAAGCACTAATTATGTATTTCTTTTATATTTATATATATGTTCGTGTATATGTCCATGCAAGCAGAATGAACTGAGATATCTACATTCGGTTATATGTTAATTCATGATGGTGGGTATTGGGTAAGAATTAGTTGAAAACGTACGTTTGCATGTGCATTTTATTGATCGATTTGGTTGGTTGTTGAGAAAAATATGATAGACAAATAATTACAAACATTTATTTTGATAGGTTTGAGTGCATTGTATTTTCCATTTTCCACAAACATGTATTGTATTAATTAGGGTTTAATGTGTTGGTTGTTTCACTGAATTTGTATTTTCAATTTTTGGTCAAAATCGGCATTTTATTCATTAAAATTTGTGGTAATTAATGTAATTATTATTGCAAGTGGGATTTCAGAACTAAGTGTGTCGTTCTAGTGGTTATAAAATGTACCCTGGCAAGGGCATAAGATATGTTCAATCTGATTCCCAGGTAAAAACCATACTCAAGGTCCATAGTGGGAGCTACATTGGAGATCGATCATATATAAAAGAAGAAGTGAGAAACCTGAGGTTCGAGATGCTACTTTTAGGTAGGTATATGTTTTCCATGTTAAATTATTTCATCATTAATCAATTTTATAAACAACGCTAGGCTTAATTAAGAAGAAATGATTAGTAGTTTATAATTATATATATCACTTCATCATGTGTGCATTGTGCAGTGAGATTAAGGAGAGGATTAAGGAAACCAAGGACGAAAAGAAGGCAAAGAAGGTAGAAGCAAAGGCTAAGAGTCACAAAAGTCTCAAGGCAAAGGGAACTTGCCAAAGGGTGCTGGACCCAAGGGCCCCAAGGCTGTGGTGGTAGTCGGGCCAAGGGCAAGCGCTGAACATGATCATCTCTCAGATTCTGCTCATTTTTTTTGTGAGTGGGTCGATGATTGATAATTGATTGTCCTGGATGTAATCTGGTTTGTTCTTTCATCGAACTTTTATCTTTGTTGCAGCTGAGTAAGTAAATAAAGGAGGAGTGGCAATTTGTCTGCATTTTAAATTTTTTAGCAGTGAGTTAAAAAATGGATTCGCTTAAGAGTGTCGAATAACATGAAAGCCCTTCTCTTGATTTTAAGATTTGTCAATCTGAAAGTATCCCAAGTAACGTGAAAGTTCTTCTTATGCTTGAAAATTGTTTATCTTGCAATGATTTAAAGGGTAAAAGTAAAAGTAAAAGTTGATCTACAATGATTGGCATGCTTGCAAAGTAAAATCAGTTGGTGATTAGTGTTTCGATCTTAGGCTTAGGGTTTCTTTTGTTGTGGACCCTTTTACAGAAGTCTGTGGAAGAATCAAGAGGGACAGGAAGAAATTTCCCAACTGTAGGTGCAAAATGTGATGATGGTAAGGGGGGAAGTAGGGTATACATAAGTAAGCAAAGCAACAAAAGAACCTCAGACCAACCCAACAAACTCCACCAGCACATCATTCTGATCGACCAACACAAAAGAAATGGTTAGCAGGATTCCTGCAGATTGATGTACCTGTTTCATCTTCCATCGTATGCTCTCGTTTTTAACAATCCTATTCTAATCGAGTTACTAAGATATTTAAGAATTTTTTGATATATTATCGAGTTACTACAATAATAATACTATTAAAAAACTTTTTTCCTAATATATAACATAAATATACTCGTACGTCATGAAACAAAAAGAGGAATCATGCAGCACTAGGTAGGGAATAAAGTGAAAAACTTTAGAACCAGCTAATTATAATGGTTTGATGAGATAATTTTCCAAGATAGAGCATATATATAAGTTATAAATGGTAGGAAAATCATGAAACAACAAACAAGATTACTTTCTTTCCACAAATTTAGAGCATAAACTAATGTTTCAGACAAATATAAACAAAAGGTCAAAGAGCTTGAGAAAATAATTTAGTCTTTTTCCAGAGTTGAAATTCTCTCCCGATCACACTGTTCAGAGTCTAAGGACCAGCATATCCGGGCCATTCAAATTGAATTCGAAGACCATTAACTCATTTTATTGGCCCACCTCACATAAATCAAGATTCTGATTTCTCTATTAAATTTTTACTTGGAATTGGACCCCTGGAGGTATATACCGTGTTCCTTTCCAGTTAAAACGTGTACAAGCAATCCATCGCATTTAAAAGCAAAAAGTAGTCACTCAATATTATGGTCTAGTGATATTTATCTTCACTTAGAAGTGAGAGGTCTTAGATACAATTCATGTGGATAGCGAATTTGATACCAAATTAGACTGTCTATTGTGTGGTTTTGCTGATATTTTCCTTCCTGTAATGTAAAAATATCAATGTATAAAAAAAAAATTAAAAAAAAAGCAAAAGAGTATTCTGCGTCCGTTTCTTTTTTATATGAAAAAGCAAAACGAAACGGTCGGTGGAAAACGAGTCCACAGTTGCATGGTTTCAACACCCAACACAACCAATCAATTTAAGCCACGTCAATACCTTTCCAATTCACCGGTGACGATATCAACGTGAGAGGGCACGTGACTATTGACGTGGAGACCACCGATTGACCCCGAAACAGAGCTCAACAGCTTATGTAACAGTAACACCCAACGATGGAGACTGCAGCAGTTTGATACCAGAAAATGGCGAGCCCACCATTTTCTTCCACTCTCCCACTCCATTAAAACACCTTCCCACCAACTCCATTAAAATCCCAGTTCCCAGAGAGTTTCAGAGAACAAAAAACCACCATTTTTTGTCGCAAAAAAACCAAACAAAATGCCTGCAGCTTGTGAAGATGTGGAAAACAGGCGAGCGAAAAACAGAGCAAGACAGCAGAGCTACTCGTCGTCCTCGTACGGGGTCGATGATTCGGAAGCCCAGTGGACTTCTTGGTTGGTGCCAATGATTGTTGTCGCCAATATTGGAGTGTTTCTGTTGGTCATGTACGTCAATAACTGTCCCAAGAACAATTTTGCGGCCGCGGAGGGGAATTGCACGGCGAGGTTTCTCGGGCGGTTGTCGTTTCAGCCTCTGAAGGAGAACCCTCTATTCGGCCCTTCTTCCTCCACGTAATTTTACTTTCTCTGGTTTTCTAATTTAGTAAATTCTTACCCACTTTCGAATTTTCTGTTTTTTGTCCGTTGGTGTTTCTGTTTTGGTGGTTGAAATTCTGGTATTTGCTCTTTTGAATCCACTTGAATTTTTGGTGATCAAATTTTGAATTTTTTGTGGCAATAAATTAGCTGGATTGGAAGAACAGCTTGTCAGCTTGAGAAACCTTTTGAGCATCTGGGGCATTTTTTAATTGATTTTTTGGTGAAAATTGGGATCGTTACAAAGGGAGTTGCTATTAACACTAATGTTGTTAGAAGTTTTTGGCTCTTCCAATAGAATTGAGATCCTCTGTGGATCTCTTGTCCGGTGTCAACGGATTCGGAGATCCGGAGCACTTATTTTAAATAATGCGGTCTTCATGAGTCTATTCTACTGACCACTCCACACAAACTAAGAATCCGGGTCTCTCTCTTTTCAGTGGCCCGAATCTCCAGGTTCTTTGGCTCCAAACTCCTTCCAATGGAGTTACTGACTAAGTTGCACATATTTCTAGAGCTTATTAGGTCTGTCTTGAATTTAATTTCATGGAACCAATTTACCTTATTATATATCTAATACATGATCTGTCTTACTTTTAAATGAAGATTAGAGAAGTTAGGGGCTTTGGAGTGGACCAAAGTTGTGCATAAGCATCAGGGATGGAGGCTGGTCACTTGCATTTGGTTGCATGCTGGCATAATCCACCTGGTTGCTAACATGCTCAGCCTTGTCTTCATCGGAATCCGCCTTGAGCAGCAATTCGGATTTGGTATGGCTCGTTTGGGAGTGTTTCTGTATAAGTGAATTACTCGCCTTATCAATTACTTGATCCTATATAATCTTAATTTGGCAGTAAGAGTTGGAATTATATATCTGCTGTGTGGATTTGGAGGGAGCATACTTTCCTCGCTTTTTATTCGAAAGAACATCTCCGTTGGTGCCTCTGGTGCTCTTTTCGGGTTTCTAGGAGCAATGCTTTCAGAACTAATTACAAATTGGACCATCTACACCAACAAGGTTTATATGGCCCTGATATTGAATAAGAACGGAAATTGTTATTAACACCTCAAAATAGTCTTGACGTTTAACTTTCATGTTTGCTAATTTACTGTATTTTGCTTTTGCTTCCGCAGGTTGCAGCCCTTCTCACACTTTTAATCATCGTTGTCATAAACCTTGCCGTTGGAATTTTACCACACGTAGATAACTTTGCTCACATTGGCGGTTTTCTTACGGGTTTCCTCATCGGCTTTATCTTGATGGCCCGCCCTCGCTTTGGGTGGTTGGAGAACCCGAATCTTCCTGCCGGAGTCAGTGTCGTCAAGTCCAAGTACAAGGGATACCAATATGTGCTATGGATACTCTCTCTCGTTCTGCTCATCGTCGGATTCACATTTGCATTGTTGATGCTCCACCGCGGAGAGAACGGAAATGACCGTTGCCATTGGTGTCACTACTTCAGCTGTGTTCCCACATCTAGATGGCATTGTGAAGAAAATTAACACCGTTATGTAAATTTTAGTTATTGTTGTTATTTTTTTTTTTTAAGGGGGAATTCAGTACAATATTCATTAATAGTAGTTAAAACGTACAAAACTGAATAAGTTCTCGTTTGGCATACTGTATAGAACACCGGATAGTATTATATAATACGAAATAGACGTTTGGATAACTTTTGTACTAATTAAGCACCGGACCATTAATCTAGCCCCACCTATTTTATCTCCCTTACACCCACTTGTTTATCCCATCTAAAACCTTGGTATTATTTAGTCGGGTTCACGTTAATAAAAATGCGCTGGCTTTTCTCCAAGCTATCTCACCATCTGCCCTGCACATCGCTAACTCTTTCTCATGGTATTCTTTCTCCCTCTTTCACCATCCACACTTCTGATCAACATCAAACCGATTTTAACGGAAAACCAGAGGTGGCAGATCGAACTCAAATCACGCCGTTCTTGTTCTGGAGAGACATTATCTGTTTTTTTGGCTTAACTGTTCCTAGATTTTGTTGATATGTGGTGATTAAACATAAAATTGGGCGAGATTTCATCTGGGTTTTTTATTTTAATGGATTAGAAACTCAAATTGGGGGGGGGGGGGGGATTTCATCTGGGTATTTTTAATTCAATGGATTAGAAACTCAAAATTGGGTTTTTTATCCGACGACTATTTATCTTATTCGACTGAAATAGTCAGTACAGTCCGAGGAGCCAAACGAGGTCTAAGGATGCATAACATGGGCCTCGTTAAAAACCTTGCCAAGAAAAAATTTAGTTGTTCTAGAAAGTAAAAAACTGATTTTCTGCGTACAATGTATTTGGTGTGGATTTGGACATTCATTTTTATTTTTATTTTTATTTTTTTCATATGGTCCTGTTTGTAATTGCAATTTGTCTTTATTAAATTGTTCTGCATTAATATTTCTAAATGTTAGTATAACAATCACAAAGCTCCATTTTGGTTTGAATTTTGATTACCTAGAAATTGAGGGGGTTAGGACGGAGAAGGACTTAAGCCAAAACGAAGCTGTGTGATATTGCATGTAGCCGTTCTGGATGGCAAGATCTTTAGAGTGTTATACATGTGTCAAACTTTCACTACGGAGATCCGTAGAAATTCTAATACCAAATACAGAGGAGCAAAAAATTTGCAGTTAAAAAAAAAATTGTTCTGAAAAAATGTCAAAAATATATTGAAATTTGAAATGGCTTCGCCCGGGTTCGAACCGGAGACCTTCAGTGTGTTAGACTGACGTGATAACCAACTACACCACGAAACCATGTTGTCAATAATCCTCTAACATTATAATTTTACCTGATCTCGGTTTAATTGTTTGACTTTATTTCTTTGGTCAACAGTTGCATGGCTCATTCAAAATTCATGAAGATCCACACGTTCTTTATTTTACACCAACCCAACGTTCACATCAATATAAAAACACACATGATGATTTTGGCAAGCTGCTCTAAAGGCCTTGGAGTCACTGGAGAGGGCTGTCCCACATAGGCCGGGTGAGGACACTCGATTTCGGCCTACATATACATCAATACATGAATTACGAAGACAAATTAACATCTACTCAAAAAACAGAAAATAAGACACCCTTACCAAGATGGTACCAAACAATATCGGACACTTTTTGGATCTACATGTTAAAATTTCGATCGGAAACGGGAAAGTTACTCGACCTGCACCTTTTTTCGGGAAGAAAAGTAACAAAGCCTTATTACCATAAAATTCGACTTTTCGCCGGAAAACGTAATTAGAATTCGATTGGACCCAAACCCTGTAAAAAAGAAAATTCAAGAAAGGTATTCGATACCTTAGAATTTGAAGACAGAAGGGTCGTTTTTTTGAGGAGTTGGAGAGGCACGTTTTCCATATGTGGTGGAGCCCTAGTGACAACGTCTGAGCCACTAGCAGCCGTATTGGGCAACCAAAAGTCATACGCCGGAGCTGTCAAATCGCCATCCCCTAACAGGGTTACGACTCCGATTCCTGGAAATATGACTTCCATTCTACCTTCGCTTGGAAATACAAAGCCTGGTATGGTCGCCAATTGCTCAGACGCTATCACTAGGGCTCAAGCACAACCCATCGTAAGGACACTAGAAAACGTGCTAGAGTTACTGCTCACATCTGAAAAGACGACCGTGTCGACTTTCAAGGTATCGACTACTTTCTTGAACTCTTGATTTGACATCAAGGGTTTTTTTTTTCTTTCTAATTTATTAACTTTTAAGAGTTTGCGAAGGGGTTTTGGGTCAAATTATTTGATAATAGGGGGCTATTTTCTAAATAGTTTGTTGTGCGAATTAACACAGCTTAACGATAGGCTTTTTACTTTCTTTCAGAAAAAAGGTACGATTCTACAACTTTCCACAATGTTACGCCCAAGGGCTCAACCTCTGGAACGTATCCCAAAATTTTTCAGTATGCATTGCCCAATACGGCCGCTAGTGGCTCAAACGCTGTCACTAGGGCTCCATCACATATGGAAAACGTGCCTCTCCAACTCCTCAAAAAAACGACCTCTCTGTCTTCAAATTCTGAGGTGTCAAGTACCTTTCTTGAATTTTTTTTTTACAGGGTTTGGGTCCAATCGAATTCAGATTACGTTTTCTGGCGAAAAGTCGAATTTTATGGTAATAAGGCTTTGTCACCTTTTGGATCCGCAGATTGAAATTTCGGTCGCAAACGGGAAAGTTACTCGACCCGCACCTTTTTTCTGGAAGAAAAGTAACAAAGCCTTATTACCAAAAAATTTGACTTTTTGTCGGAAAACGTAATCAGAATTTGATTGGACCCAAACCCTTTAAAAAGGAAAATTCAAGAAAGGTATTCGATACCTCAGAATTTGAAGACAGATGGGTCGTTTTTTCGAGGAGTTGGAGATGCACGTTTTCCAGATGTGGTGGAGCCCTAGTGACAGCGTCTGAGCCACTGGCGGGCGTATTGGGCAATGCATATTGAAAATTTTTGGGATACAATCCGGAGGTTGAACCCTCGATCGTAACATTGTGGAAAGTTGTAGAATCGTACCTTTTTTCTGAAAGAAAGTAAAAAGCCTATCGTTAAGCCATGTTAATTTGCACAACAAACTATTTAGAAAATAGCCCCCCCTATTATCAAATAATTTGACCCAAAACCCCTTCGCAAACTCTTAAAAGTTAATAAATTAGAAAAAAAACCCTTGATGTCAAATCAAGAGTTCAAGAAAGTAGTTGATACCTTGGAAGTCGACACGGTCGTCTTTTCAGATGTGAGCGGTAACTCCAGCACGTTTTCTAGTGTCCTTATGATGGGTTGTGCTTGAGCCCTAGTGACAGCGTCTGAGCAACTGGCAACTGTACCGGGCTTTGTATTTCCAGGGGAAGGCAGAATGGAAGTCGTATTTCCAGGAATTGGATTCGTAACCCTGTTGGGGAAAGGCGATTTGACAGCTCCGGCGTAGGACTTTCGGTTGCCCAATACGGTTGCTAGTGGCTCAGATGTTGTCACTAGGGCTCCACCACATATGGAAAACGTGCCTCTCCAACTCCTAAAAAAAACGACCCCTTTGTCTTCAAATTTTGAGGTATCGAGTACCTTTCTTGAATTTTCTTTTTTATAGGGTTTGGGTCCAATCGAATTCTGATTACGTTTTTCGGCGAAAAGTCGAATTTTATAGTAATAAGGCTTTGTTACTTTTCTTCCAGAAAAAAGGTGCGGGTCGAGTAACTTTCCCGTTTCCGATCGAAATTTCAACCTGCGGATCCAAAAAGTGTCCGATATTGTTTGGTATCATCTTGGTAAGGGTGTCTTATTTTCTGTTTTTTTTTTAGTGGGATGCTAATTTGTCTTCGTAATTCATTTATTGAGGTATATGTAGGCCGTAATTCATTTATTGAGGTATATGTAGGCCGAAATTGAGTGTCCTCACCCGACCTATGTGGGACAGCCCTCTCTGGTTGTCGTTTCAGTCTTTGAAGGAGAACCCTCTATTCGGCCCTTCTTCCTCCACGTAATTTTACTTTCTCTGGTTTTCTAATTTAGTAAATTCTTACCCACTTTCCAATTTTCTGTTTTTTGTCTGTTGGTGTTTCTGTTTTGGTGGTTGAAATTCTGGTATTTGCTCTTTTGGATCCACTTGAACTTTTGGTGATCAAATTTTGAATTTTTTGTGGCAATAAATTAGATTCAATGTTGAGAATCCCCTACAGTATGCAAAATTCTTCAAGGGTTGTCTCAAGTTTTAGCAAATTGTATATAAGGTCAAGGTTCTTTTTATTATTTTGGTCTCAAATTAGTAGCCATTGGATGCTCAAGCTAGAGCTTGTGAAAGCCAACGGATACAAGATTTCAAGTATAAAAAAAATGTCAGTTTCTTACAACATGCATATTAATACTAATGTTGTCAGAAGTTTTTGGCTCGTCCAATAGAATTGAGATCCTCTGTGGATCTCTTGTCCGGTGTCAACGGATTTGGAGATTCGGAACACTTATTTTAAATAATGCGGTCTTCATGAGTTTATTCTACTGACCACCTTACACAAATTAAGAGTCCGGATCTCTCTCTCTCTTTTCAGTGGCCCGAATCTCCAGGTCCATTGGCTCTAGACTCCTTTCAATGGAGTTACTGAATAAATTGCACATATTTCTAGAGCTATCAGGTCTGTCTTGAATTTAATTTCATGGAACCAATTTTTTTCTGTTATGTTTTCGGTTAAGCTACCTTATTATATATCTAATACATGATCTGTCTTACACTTGATCCTATATAATCTTAATTTGGCTGTAAGAGTTGGAATTATATATCTGCTGTGTAGATTTGGAGGGAGCATACTTTCCTCGCTTTTTATTCGAAAGAACATCTCCGTTGGTGCCTCTGGTGATCTTTTCGGGTTTCTAGGAGCAATGCTTTCAGAACTAATTACAAATTGGACCATCTACACCAACAAGGTTTATATGGCCTTGATATTGAACAGGAAAGGAAACTGTTATTAGCATTTTAAAATAGTCTTGACGTTTAACTTTCATGTTCGCTAATTTACTGTATTTCACTTTTGCTTCCGCAGGTTGCAGCCCTTCTCACACTTTTAATCATTGTTGTCATAAACCTTGCCGTTGGAATTTTACCACACGTAGATAACTTTGCTCACATTGGCGGTTTTCTTACGGGTTTCCTCATCGGCTTTATCTTGATGCCCCGCCCTCGCTTTGGGTGGTTGGAGAACCAGAATCTTCCTGCCGGAGTCAGTTATGTAAATTTAACTTCTTCTTTTTTTGTGAATTACGTACAATATTCATTAATAGTAGTTGAAAACGTACAAAATTGAATAAGGGTCCATAACATGGGCTTTGATAAAAACCTTGCCGAACAAAAATTTAGTTGTTTTAGAAAGTGAGAAACTGATTTTCTACATACAATGTATTTGTTGTGGATTGGGACATTCAATTTTTTTTTTCTTTTCATATGTCCCTGTTTGTAATTGCAATTTGTCTTCATTAAATTGTTCTGAATTAATATTTCTAAATGTTAGTATAACAATCACAGAGCTCCTTTTTGGTTTGAATTTTGATTACCTAGAAATTGAGGGGGTTGGGGCAGAGAAGGACTCAGACCAAAACGAAGCTCTGTGATATTGCATGTAGCCGTTATGGATGCCAATGATCTTTAGAGTGTTGTACACGTGTCAAACTTTCATTACGGAGATCCGGAGAAATTCTAATACCAAATATAGAGGAGCAAAAAATTTGCAGTTAAAAAAAAAATGTTCTGAAAAAATGCCAAAAATATATTGAAATGGCTTCGCCCGGGTTCGAACCGGAGACCTTCAGTGTGTTAGACTGACGTGATAACCAACTACACCACAAAACCATGTTATCAACAATCCTCTAACATTCTGATTTTACCTGATCCCGGTTTAATTGTTTGACTTTTTTTTTGGTCAACAGTTGTATGGCTCATTCAAAATTCATGAAGATCCACACGTTCTTTATTTTACACCAATCCAACGTTCACATCAATATAAAAACACACATGATGCTTTTGGCTACTTCAAACCTAGTGGAGTGTGGTGTACGTTGATGGAATTGTGCAAAATGGGAGGCCAAAAATCGATGATGATCTGGGCGACGTTAACTTTGTTGTTTCCTTCAGGTTCCGCTTGGTACGTGGGATGGGACGGAACGGAGTAGGACTAGTCGTTCCGTCCCACGTTTGATGCACCTAAAACGGATAGAAAGCACTGTTCCACGGGACGAATTTTGGGTGAATTTTTGTTCCGCCTCACCCCCCTGGAACGACTCGTTCCAAATCCGTGGAACACAAAATTATAACATTTGCATCTCCTTCTTCGTCCTCCTTGTTTCCAACCGAGGGCATCTTTACTCCCTCTCCGTTCTGTCCCGTCCCATTCCGTTCTGTCCCGTCCCGTCTCGTCTGCATACCAAACGATACCTCAATGATATTGAAGTCTAGCACAGAATAATGCACCTCCATGACGTGACTGGTTGCCATGTGCTACACGTTCATCACCTACGGGATGCCGGACCCCGTTTTTGGGGGTCTCCGTGCTGCAATGCTATGGCCAGTCTCAAGGTTATTGCTGACACCATTGAAAATCGGAGATTTGCATGTAGATGCTTGATGGCCCTCATCGCGACTTACAACCATGGAAGAAAATATCCAAAATATCGGCGAAATATCGCCGATATTTTCGTTTTTTTGGGTTAAAAATATTTTAATGAGTATCCAATGAGTTTTCGTTAAAATATCGCGATATTATCGATAATATCGCGATATTTTGTTCAAAAATTCCTGAAAATTTTGAAAAGTCACAATTTTGAACACAGAGGGGTTCGAACCCCTCCCACATTAACTCCTTAGCGCCTTAACCACCATACCACTTATGTTGTTGTGATAATAAGCTACAATATTTATATATATGCTTTTGTTTTGAATTCTTTTTACAAGAAACAAATTTGCACATTTTCCAAATTTTTTGTGGTATTATATTTTAAATTGTGTCAATTAATTACTTAGTCAATGGCATGTGGTTTTTAATTTTTCTATTTTTTATTTGGTCACTTACATGGTAGGGCTGGAAAAAATTCCGAAAAATCCCAAACCAAACCGAAAAAGTCCCAAACCCAAACCGAAAAATCCCAAACCAAAACCATCCTGAAGTTCGAGAATCCCATCCCGAAAAATACCAAAATTTTCGATATGGGATTGGTTTCCAAATCCCATTTGTTTGGTAATCCCGAAAAATACCGAAGTATTCGGTTTCTTATTGACTTTTGGGTTTTGGTTCTTGAAAACCATTGCTATGGTTGCTAACTACTCTTCAAAATACACTCACTCTACACATAGAGATGATGAAGATAGTGAAAATTTTGAACCTCATAGGAACTCTATGTGGTACTAAGTCACTCATGTATCTTACCATGCAATGTATAAAGTGTAAAATATTGTACTAATTCATTATATATAAATGATTATGGTGTGTTTAGACTTCTTTCATTAATTTCTACATATTTTCTACACTCACAATGTTTGTCAGCTCGCTATATAATCAACTTGATAATGTTAAATCCATCATGCAATGCATTTCCTTCCAATTTTTTGTGATAAACTAATAGATAATTGACTAAATAAACATCCTGCAAAGTTTCAATAAAAATTTCCAAGTTTTTCTTACAATTTCCGTGGTTTCCATGTAATTTTTATCGATATCGATATTATCCCGATATTTCCATCGATATTTCCGTGTTTTCGGACTACCGATATTTCTGATATTACCGATATTTTCTTCCTTGCTTACAACCCAAATGTGCCTATGTCATCTCCACTTTGCCTAAGTAATTTGGTTGAGATGCCGCCGTCATGATATCCGGTGTATGCAAGTTTCTCTCCGAATTGTCGTTTATGGTTTTGATTTGTGATGGATGCCTAATGATGTATACATGATGGTGCATCATACTATGAGTCACAAATTTGCACTGAGTCGGTTTTGAAAACTATATAAGTGGAAGACCAAAATAAAGAGTCGGGATTCAACTGCAGAGGAGGGAGCTAGGTTCGACTTTTAGGGTGTCAAAGGAACACTTCTCCGTCACAGGGATATATCTTCACTCTCTCTACCTATCACGTGATGAGTGACAGAGTGAGATGAGGAAAGCGGGATATATCCCCGATGTAAGTTATTCTTTGGTGCAAGACAACCAATTGGTATGAGAAAATAAAAAGGAAATTATTCTAAAGGCTCAAGTGGTCTTACAAGCAATACTAGATTAAAAGTTTGATATGTATACAAGCACACAATCAAAATTACATCGTAATGGAGTTTGAATCCGTGAAGGTACAGTCGCAGTTTCGGAAGCTATGTTCATATTTTGACAACCATAGTGCCAGAGTTTGATGGTAAGAACAGTGTTTGTACATCTAAGGTCAAGTAATTAAACTCACAAACATCGCTACCATACAGAAATACATATATGGAAAAAGAAGACACGCAACATCACCGTGGATTGGAGCTTCCGACTCGATTCAGGCGGCTAGGGCTGAAAAAGGCTCTATTTCGGAGGTCACCATCCTCAGCAAAACTCGTATCTGAATAAGTTCCTGCATCCCAAAACTCCGGAACAGACTTCTTGGTCAAACCATATTTATCAAACTCAAGCCTTTGCCTAGGGGCACTTTGTGACCTGACCTTTGCGCGGAATGATTCCGTGTTAGCCATGTAGTTAGGGCAACCGGCATACCCATTAAAGAAACCCCACGAGCACTCACTCCTTGCCGGCGTGAAGGGATGACATCTTCTACCACTGGTTCCAGGTCTAGAGGAGGCAGAAAATGCTTGTGGGCTGTTCTCGGTGGTCCTAAAAGCTGCTTCATCCGTTGCCAAGGGATATTTCAGAGATGGCAGTGAAACAACATCGATAGGAGCTTGATTTGGATTGAAGTTTGATCCTTTTGTCGAGCGTTTTGATGGAGAGTCATATGTCATAAAGCTTGGGTTGTAATTATCTGAAGACAGAACGCGATGTGCTGTTTGAAAGGTTTGGGGTCTACGTTGGGAGCCCAAGTGAGGCTTCCAAGTATCTACTTCAAGAACTTTGTCAACCTTCATATCATCTGAGTGCTCATATCTCAGTGAACCATCTCGGCGTGCACTTTCTTCCATCCACTGGTCTAACCAACCTGACGCCAGCCGTCTTCTGTCTACGTTTGAATTTGAACCGCATCTCTAAAAATAACGGCGTACAGTAATTTGATTAAATCCAAGTTTCATTTAAAGTTAAACAAATGAAATCGAGATAAACATCGAAGAAATAAAGTTCAACAATGTCTCAAGATTGAATTTCATTCACAAGGGTTGAATTTGATTGAAAGGAATCCCACAATTACATGTAAGTAATTGTAAAGTATCATACAAGGCCTGAATGAAATTCTACATTACACAGCAATTGAAGTAAATACCTGCAGTATCGAGGGCCCGTCAAATTTGCTGCTATATACGCGGTGCTGGTGTCCAATTTTTTCAGGGCTTTCTGGCAGCTGCAAGTAAACATCAAAGAAAATGAATACCAATTACGTTGCATTAAGCAAAGTTGGACTCGACATATAGTAATCAAAATCACTAAAACACTAGTGGCGGATTCATGATACATAGTATAAAGTCTGCTTACCGGGTGATACGATAGGAAGGATTTGCTGCTAGAATGTAGTGATTCAGACATGAGCGATCGAGTTGCGCGCGCTCGGGCTTGGACTCGAACCAGTGTCTGCATACGCCTGAGCATGTCTGCCGATTGCTTTCTCACAATGTGGCCTCTCACCAAAGCTTGAAGCTTCACTAGTGATTTGAGTGCTCTTAGGGCCCTTCTTGCCTTTTCACAGTTCCACAAAGTTTCGGGCAATCAGACCATCGATATTGCAGCGTACTACTAATTAACAAAATACAGTACACATCGAACGTATGAAAAAATTTCTTAAGTTCTTAACCGTGACGTTATTTCCCGTGAATTTGAAAATTAGGTAGGACACTGACAACTCATCTCTAGCATACAACTTATAGAAAGGGAGAGGCTTGTGGATGAAATCATGATCTCACTAACAAGGATTCCCTACTAAATAATCAAACAAAAGAAAGAACAAGAATATTAAAAAAAACCATCAATCATCTGCGTAATATAAAGTCACATACTTGAGCATGTTTGAGACTGATTCTAAAAAGTATAATAACGTTTTTTACTACACTTGACATAAGAACTTAAGATTGCTTTCAGGTCCAACATTTCTCACAAAGGTGCTTATTAGCAGAAGTGATTTCTACGTAAACCGTCCCAAACGTCCCAAACGGGCTCTTAAGTAAAAGCATCCTATTGCAATTTCATCAAGTTAACCTATGCTACTTACTCTATTAATTAATCAAAGGTTAAGTTAAATAAAGAAGTGTGCTATCCACATATCTTTTTTACTTCTCCTTATGTCCTTTGATTTTTTTTTTAATTCATCCGATTTGACGATCGAAAATTAAAAGAATGTAAGAGAAGTAAAAAAGAGGATGGATATCATACCCCTAAATAAATCCCAACTTGATCAAATTCCCACTAGTCAGTTTGAATTTGAACGCAAGTGGAAAAAGGAAAGTATGGGAGCAGTTTTTCTTCAACTGAAAGCCATCATCATACCAGAAAGGGAGAACATAGCCATCATATCAACAGAAAGGCTACAATGGGCCCACCAGCCTAGCTGGAATACCGTACCAAGGTTAAATTTCTACAAAATGACAGTTTTGTCCTTCCGCATGTAATCTGGCATTGGTAACAGGCAACGGCAGAATAGAATTGGGGCTCTTTCGGAAGGAGATATTTTTCCAGGAAGCCGGCATACGCAGTGGTATATCATAAGACATTATACAAGTAGATAAAGGTTTTTTTTTTTATCAAAATATCTCTTTATTTATATAATGATATATAACTTATATATTTATGTTCCGAGCATACTGTAAATTTTTATGTTTGAAACTGCTTTTAAAATAGCTTAAATGCCTCTCGGTGAATATATTTTTGCAATGAATCTTTATGAAAAAAAACAAGTTAATTTCGAAAAAAAACATTTTAAATGATTTTAAAATTTAAAAATATTTTCTCTAAAAATACTTTAAATTTTTTTAAATGAATTTTCAATCAAGCCTTAAATTGTTGATGAAGAATGATGGATGTAACTGTCCAATCAGCTGGGCCCACGTCATCTTGGACATTCTAAATACAAGTGGAAAAGACCATAGTAACCCTTGTGTGACGAATAAAGAAGAATACTCCAGAACATGGTAAGTACGGATTACACGTACATTTGGTAAAGGTACAGTAAACAATTCTGTGGATACCACAGAGAATCACTGCCTGAACACGTCCGACAGCGACCCAGCGAGTTGACACGTCAACTGCAGCAGTGTCGGCGGAAATCTAAATTTGTATTTTTTTTTTGTGAAAATCTATGTTATGAAGCTCCAAACTTCGAAATTGGGTAGCAAAAGAGGAAGGGAAGATCCTTGGAAAAATGAAAACTTGCCATTTCCAAAGGTAATTTCAGCTACGGACAGGGGTAGAAACGGAAAAGAATTAAAAAAGGCGAAGTCACTTACCAGATATCGCCGGAAAGTCGACTGTATCTTCACTGCGGCGAGATGGCGGCGGACGGTTGAAGGCGCCGCCGTGGGAAGGCTGACTTGCGAGGAGGTCCCTGGTGGAGCGCCATTAGTGAGGCGGACGACCTCAGCCGCCGCATGAGCCGCCGCGAGAGCAGCCTCAGCGACTGCGGCCGTAGCGGCTGCTACGGCTATGGCATGCTCGTTGGCGTCCAGGCCCGCCCATTCCTGAGCAGCAGGTGATGACGTGGAGGCGCCGGGCTTGTGCTTGTTAGACCCAGAAGTAGTAGTCTTTTGACTCTTTTCCTTAGTGGTGTGCTTGTTCGTCGGAGACGGGTTGTTTTTGGGCCGTTTGGGGCCGAAGAGTCGCCGGAAAAATCCCATTTCTCATTGCAGTGGAAAGAAGAAGCACATGGGACGACGGAGTTGGGGAATTTGTGGGGGGTGCGTGAGGGAGAAGCCAAAAGCCAAAAGCAGAAATAAGGAGTGTTGGAGTGACAAGGGAGTGAGTGATGGAGATGAAAGCAAAGATTGTGGACGAGTGTTTGGGGTTTTGAAGAATTTTAAGAGTGGGGGAGGCGGACAAGGATGAGCTTTGTCGCACAGTTGGGTGGGCCCGGCGCATTTAAAATGCAAAATACAAAGAACTTTTGGAGTGTCTACAATATTCGTGTTGGGCTTTCCTCCTGGGTTTTACATCTCTAGTTGGGCTACAATATGCACATTGATCCATTTGTTAAATGTTGAGCAAATTTCAACTCTGCCATCTAAAGGCAAAATGAGTTTTTAACAACGGGATGACTCGTAGAGGCATTTTAACTGCCCTCTCGCCATTATCGTGCGTTCACCAGCACTAGAAATCGAACTCAGAACGAGCTATGTGGAGGGGCCACCCCGTGGTGCTTGCTTTACACGTAGACTTCAACTGACAAACATATCGACAACTATGTAGTTGAATTATGGTTAATCAATACAACGATAGTCAATATACTTGTCGATATTTGATGGTCAGACTAAGTCTGCCCCAAGTGTTCTCTTCTGAAAACTTGCAGTTTTTAGTTGGAGAATTACAACTAAAACAAAAACAGAAAAATGAAAGGATAAATGGAGAAATTATCATATGAAGAGTGCCTCTTCAAAATTATATTTAGAAACCAAAAATAGGCATTTCAGACATTTGAGACTCTACACTATACAACATAGTTTAACAGAGGAGCTCTGAAGTGCTCTATCTGCCGTTTAAAAATAAAAATTAAAAAAAAAATCCCAAAGGACGAAGGAGTTTGGACATCGGGATCCATAGCCTACAGAAAACCTCCAAAAAAAACATGAACAGTTGAGTGTCAACAAGATGGTAGGGCGGAGTTAGGATTTTTTTCTTGGATAGGTTGGCTGAAATTAGTAGCATAAAATTATATTTGCTTATATCAAATTATATAATAATCAAATAAAAGAACTACACCGAATATAAACTATTTTCTAAATCATAACCCTAATTGATAAATTCAAAGACCATATAAATAGTTAACCTACTAATTAAATCAAGAATAAGTAAATAAAGAGATTTACAGCATACCAAATGTGATATTCATTAGAAAATCGCAGAGGAAAGTAAGGAAATGTGAAAATAGGGATCTAATTGTGGATTTAAAAAAAAAAAAATTATTTTCTTCAGTAAGAAGCACATAGGCTAAATCGCATGTGATAAATGATATTTTTCCTTTATGAATAGGACAAAGGAGGACGAGAGATATAACTAATTTATAATTTGTAGCATAAAACGTATTATTGATTACCTATCCTCTGCTATATATACATTAAATAATGACATGTATTGAATAGTGTTATTCACACTAATGAATAGTGCTATTCACACTAATGAATAGTGTTATTCACACACTTATTTTTACCTCTAACACACCCTTATTAATTTTTTTCCATTAATCATCTTCAATTCATTCGATCTGACATCCGAAAATTGAGAAGGATGTGTGAGAAGTAAAAATGAATGTATGGATAACACTACTTTTACAGAAAACCTTCCTGGGCTACAACTCACCTTAGCCTTGTGGGTGGCTCCGCCATCATCTACCTGCAGTAGTTGAGAATGACCACGTGAATCGTGTTCGTTCGAAAAGAACATGTTAGGATCAGTTTGTTGGTTTATCACCAGTTTTAGCTTGTTCGTGCATGCACTGAACGACCCGCTTCGTTTCAAAGTTGTACAAACCCTGTGTAAGGAACATCGAAAGATCCAAACTGGCTAACAAGACATGAACATAAAAGCTTGAGCATACAATGGCGGACTTTTGTAGGGATGCATCTATATTCTGAATTCTTAGTGTACTAGAGTACTTGCCATTTGCAGTCAGTGCTACTTGAAGTGAAAGCTTGAGCATCCTCAGGCTTTAATGTCAAGATGATATAAAAGGGCGACACCGATCCAACAAGGCTCCCCGCATTGCAAGAGTCAAGGAAATGTCTATTTTACGCAATCCTACTCTTACTTTGCCAATAGGCTATTTCTATGACTCGAAGACCTTTCAGTAACAAAGAAACGACATTTTCATTGCGCAAAGTTTTGCCCTCAATGTCAAGATGATATACCCATATAAGTAGACTTATAGTCATATGTTCTCGATAAGGTCATATATTGTTGTCATTATTATCGGAGTAGAATTCAAAAACTTCTTGTTCCTCAAAGTTGAAACATTTTTCCCATTTTATTCAACAACATTAGGTTCTCTCTCTGATCCCCATATCATCACAGATGAGAGCATACATTCGAGGGAAGAAAAAAGGAAAAAAGACAACATAAGCAAAATGATGAAACTTCAACATTATGCCCTTGGCAGCATCGTAGTAGCGCATCAGTTGGTGTCTGCAAAAGGGATTAAAGTATAAAACGATATTAATTAATCCTACAAATTGTAATTAATGCACGATGATCAATTAAACATATACTTTTAGTTGACTAACCACAAGTGAGGGGGGAGAGATTGCACTGGGCGGGGAGGCGAGCGGCGACCCTGACGGCGTTGCAAATGCATTCAGGATGGACGGCTTGGAGCGCGCTACAACAATCAGAGCTCGGGTTGGTGTTGGTGGAGCCAGGCACCACAAAAGGTGCACACACATTTAGGCTGCTCAGCTCGGCCGAGCAACTGCCGCCCTGAGCATTAGTCTTCTGAGTATGCACTGAGAGGCTCAGGGCAATCAACAACACAAGGATTGTAGCTGTTTGGAAGCAGCTGAAAGAGTTGATAAGATACTTGAAGGATGCCATGATTACCACTCCACCGTTTGTGTTATAAGGTAATTAATACTAATTGTATGGATTAAGATTTCTGATTAACTATGGATTATCTTGTAGGATAATCAAGTCCATTTATAGGTGGCAATTGGGCAAGGAAGAGGTGGCTTCATGTATGAATCACCTAATTACTGCTGGTTAGATGAACAATTTCGTGTAGGGGAAAATCATGTAGGTCTCATGACCCAGTTAAATTTTGTTATTTTTTAAGATACAAACGCTTGTTAGAGTATGAAATTCACAAATGATGCATCAGGTGTTATGTATTAGACCAATTAGATAGTGTAGTAAACACTTGAAATCATGCTACACCGCTCAATGTGTAAATGTGCCACTTAATGATCGACAATGATAGTTTTTCCATTTGTTCGTATTGAACATGTGTTCGCACAACATCTCAATTGTTAGATTGTAATATAAAATCAGCTGCTGGTCTGAGAAAATTGAGATTTGGATAGAACCCTTCCATTATATGAAAAATCAGCTGCTTTCGGCTGGAAGAGCAAATGCCTTGCAAAGAGAATCATGAATTTTAAGTACCAAACAGAGCAAAACAAAATGCCAATGCTAGGAGGAAGATTCATCTTCAGCTGCAGCAGGAACTGTCCAATACTTTTTCACGGTGAACAGCAGTTTTTCCCTCTCGTGAGGACCGTCTTCGTAGTCTACAATCTGACTGTCCCATTCCATGCCGTTGATAATGCTTGATCTTCACCAACACATCTACATCATCTCAAATGATCACGCTCCCATCTGGCCTCAGAATTCTGTCCATCTCCAGCAAAATGTCATCTGCATTGCATCTGCAACTCGAATGTGACACACATTGGTACATTTTACTAATTGTCACACACAAATAACTAATGCACGTAAAGCTTAGCAAATGTTTTTTAAACATTTGAAGTATATTATGAGTTTCAGGTTTACCTATCCTGATACAGGCTAAACACTGAATCAGCATGAATGAAGTCATAAGTTCTTGGATATGTAGACATTGCTTCACACCTGCAAAAGTAATACAACTCCGAGTGTGTTAGCCGGCCTTGAAATATTTATATATGTCATAAAAAAATGTATGATAAAATGTTATTGGATTTACCAATTCTGATATGTTCCAATCAGTCCTCGTTCGTAGATGGTTCCTAGTGTGTTAGCCTTAACTTCCACCGGAACGACATTCATGACCCAGACAGGCAGATCAACTACGGCAGCAGCAAATCCACCCAGTTGTGCATTCATGTCCAAAATGTTTTTGTACCTTCCAGGGTTTCCGAGCTGATTATTCACCGATTCATAATACGAAACCCTCTTCTTCCACAGCTCCGAATCTTGCTTAAAAACATCAGCCGTCACACCTTCCACAGCTCCCTTGCTAATCCTTGGCGGGATTGCATTGAGCCTATGTGGCCAGTTTGCCAATTTTCCTCCTGCAACTTCTTCATTATCTGAAACTTCTGGCAATGGGGTCAAACAAGTCTCCAACTTTGTGTACCTGCATTTTTTACAAGAAAAAGAAATAGATGAGTTTAAGGAAATAGTTCTATGTTTTTCTGTGCACGACACTAATCTTAATAAAACCGTAACATTTATGACTTTAAAAGACAAAACTAAAGTGAACACATACCAAGCTGTATCAGGATCATTGGAGGAGCAGAAATTGCGAGCCTTGCCGAGCTTACGGTTGTTTTCGCAACTCAAATGGTTGGTTGGTTTTAGCCAAATGGCAATGTCGTCCTTTTCCACCAACTTTTTCCAGCAAAGGCCCTCGGCTATATCCTCTATGGAAGTCTGCTCCTCATTCAAATCCTCTTTGGTTCTTTCCCAACCCTTCCAATATTTTGCCCAGAGGATCGGTGGGCCCGATAGAATCCAGTACCCGCCCGGTCGCAGAACTCAATCCACCTCCGTTAAGTAAATCCCGTCTGTTCCAATTCAAAATGTACAAAATTAGGCGGACATGTAATAATTAATTCACGGGTTATAATATAAGCCGATGACCACTGGCAGATCCATGTAGGGACTTGAGGGGTCCCGAGACCCTTCGGAAGCCCGAAGAAACACTTGTGATCGACCTTCGGGACCCTTCAACAATTTGGGCAAGTGCAGTGGAGAGGCTTGTTGCCTCCACGGATGTGCAGACAACAGTGCTTATAACAAAGAAAAAGAAGAGATTTTTAATTTTTGTTTTAAAAGACGTAGCCAAAACGACAACATTTTTAGCCTAGTCATTATAAAAAATTTAAAAACTAAAATATCTCTGTTTTCTCGTCCAAGAACTCCGATCTTTTCCAATATCCCTAAATTATATTTAAGAACTCATAACCCCAATCGTCGCAACCTTCCAACTTTAAACCCAAGTTACCCTATTCCCCACCACCATTTGCCGTTCCACCGCCTTTAGCTACCTAATTTAATTTCTTCCAAATTCATATAAGTTTTTTAATCCTAGACTCTAGTCCCAACTCCCAATTAATAAGATATATTTTACATTAGCAAATTTTATCTTTGTAGAGTCACTAATTGCATTATGTTGCTGAGGAGAATTTGTTGGTTTTATTACCCTTGAGATTAATTTTGATTTATTCGATGAACTAAATTCAGTAGAAAATAATAATATAGAACCAAATTAGTCTAATATATATATATATATATATATATATATATATATATATATAAAACTTTTATATTGGGACCCCCCGCCCCGATCTTGAAAATCTGAATCCACCACTACCGGTAACAAATGTGAATTTTGGAGCTGATATGAAGTTTACCGTGTTGGCCCCAAGGAATGAGGCAGCGAGAGCAATGGGCCATGTCAAAGGCTCTAGAAGGGTAAGGAAGTCTGCTCGACGCAATGACTCCGATGAGGGCGGGCACTCCTCGGTCCAGAGCAAATTGGACTTGCGACACGTGCGTGTCCCTCGGCGCGAACGACATGGTGAGGATGTCGCGGGACAGCGGGTACGCTCCCCAACTTGCAACCTGCATTGCATGCACGTTGAGGAAACAATAAATTAACATCACATGGCTGCCAAGTGGAATGTGACCAAGTCAACGGCGTTGACTTTGTTAAAAATTAAAAATAATTATTTTCAATGTGCAGAATGAGAAATAAGGTGTGAAAAATTGTTTCTCGAAAAAATTTGTGGCATGAGATCAACTTTGAAATAAGGTGCAGAAAATTATTTCTCGAAAAATATTATAACACATGATCAACTTGATGTCATAATTTGTTGTTACGATTGGGTTACAATTAGACTATGTAAAATATATATGTCATCATGACATTTGATATACAAACACGGATCTTTCTCTTAAAAATTGTTTTGTCGTAAACTACAGATCATCAACACTGTAATTAAGATTTGATGAAATTATTTAAATCGAAATGTTTTATTTCGGATAGAGGAACCAATAATTTAGCCTTCATGGTTGACCAAAATATGCATAGTTAACAATGTATAGTAAAATATTTGCACTTGATATTCGTGCGAGATTCCTTTCTCAAGTTTTGGGGTTAATTTGTAAATTTAAAAAGCAAAAAATTAAGAGGGAGGGAATGTCTTATTTTGGGAAATTAAATCGCCCCTCCCTTTCCTATTTAGTTGTAATCATCAACTACCACAAATTCATCAAAATACTACTTTTACTACCTATTTGTATCATTTCTTTAATGGAGATAAGATTCACATGTATTGGCAGACCATATCTCTATTAGAAAGATGATACAAATAGGTGATCAATATAAAATTACTCCTAATCCACGAGAAATTTTTCAGTGTGACGGTACACGAGGTGATACACCACGTGTTACTATACAAATGGTAGGATATGTGTGTTAATAAGTTAATAACTTAAAGAATACAAATTCTCACCACTTATATAAAAACACGTAATGTACTATTCGTGTTCCGCTCACAATAAAAAAGTTTCTCCTAATCCACGCCTTAGGTCATATTATATCGAAAATTGTCAAAATTCACACGCGGTCACCAATTTTCTTCTAAGAAATAACCATTATAAATTCGAGTTAAAAATGAATTATTTACCCAAGTGTTTATTAATTGCGTGTACTCGCTGTATTTCGCGTTGCAGCGCGGGTACTCGTTTGTGGCGGCGGAGTGGGAGGACGTGGTGGCGGTGAAGTTGGGGCTATGGTGGGAGTTGAAATCTAGGGGTAACGTGATTGATGTTGTTTGGATTTCGTTGGAGGATTTGCATGGGAGATTGAAGGTTGGCGAGGTGACGGTTTTGGTGACTGCGGTGGTGTCGCCGTGTTGCCAACTTGCCAGAGGCCGAAGAAGTAGGAACAGATGCAGAGGAAGAGGATGACGGGTAAGGTGTAGTCGTAGACGTTGCGTTTTATCCAAGGGAATAGTGAAGGTTTGGAGGGCTTGGAGGTTGGGTGGTACGGAAGGCGGTCGCCGTTGGAAGCCATGGATGTATGGTGTGTGGTGGAAGTGCATGATGATTTTCTTTCTATTCCCTTGGAATTTAAAGGGGTTTATTTGAGGGAGGTGGAGGCAGTGAGGGGTTTAAAGAAGTGGATTTGGATCCTCTCCTGAGCCTAAGGAGAGGATCCTCCTGACCAAATGGTATGGACCGTTGTATTTTTATTTAACGGCTATAATTAATATAACTTTAAAGAGATCTCCTTGTTTATAGTTGTTGGATAAAAGTCCAACAGCCCACATTACTTGGTCAGAAGGATCATCTCTTTGGGCCCAGGAGAGGATCCAAATCCCAAAGAAATAGGGTTATGATGCACGTTGGGGTGGTGTTGTTTGTCTAATTTATACAGACATTGGGATTAAATGTTGAAATAGATATGCTGGAGTGCTTATTTTATAAAGAAACTAATTAAAATTGTTTAAAAACTTTGAGTTTTAATGATAAAGATAAAATAAAAGGTAAAGTAAATAGTACATGATTGACTTTTTAGTGTAAAAATGTGGTTTTTCGTTAGAATGAATAGTAGCAAGAGCTTTTTATTAAGGTTTCCTACTTTATATTGGTAATAAATTATTTAGTTTGTAAATTAAATTTAAAATTTTGGTATACCTAACATTACTCCTACCGAGTAACGCTACCAAATAACTTGCCAAGTATAGATAGAGAAGTTAACCTGGCTTCTTTCTTTCTTTCTTTATGGATCAACACACCCAAGACTCACCTAGAATCATCTCAACCATACACTGACAACAAGGCTTGAACAAATGTGCATAGATGAATATGAGCAAGAATAATATTCTTCTAGAGTTTCAAATGCAGCCATGTATATAAACACTACTGTTTTCACTCTTCATGTTTTTAAGTTTTGGGGTGTGATATCCACACTCTATTTTACTTCTTACACATCTTTTTAATTTTTAACATTCGGATCGAATGAATTTAAGAAGATCAACAGACAAAAATTATCAAAAGATATGTGAGAAGTAAAATAGAATGTGTGGATAGCACACCCCTTAAGTTTTAGGTCTGCCGTTTCACTCTCTCTAAAAGTTGTCTGCAAATTTTTGGTCGACAAAAAGGTAACGTTCCGCTTGTACAGCTCCCGATTCTTGAGGTCATTTGCGGCCGTGTATTTTGGCTTAAATTTTTGCAGCTAGTTAGGATTATTCGTTTTGGTTATGTATATTAAGCTATGATCGATCGATCTCTGGAATGCAAAGAGCTCACTGATTTTTTGTTCTACTTGGTCTTCAAAATTTTGACTCTGCTGCTCGATCTTCTTGTTTTTCTACTTGCTTAAGAGTTTGACTAGTTTAATTTCGTTAATATTTTGTTACTAGTCTGAAATCTGTCTCTCTGATAAGAATTTAGCTTATAATTTCTTTATTCCGGTTTTACTTTGTTAAATTTTCAGCTCAATTGAACTGGTTTTGTTTAGGCTCTCTAGTAATTAGTGGGTTCAGGGTTGACAAGCTTATGTCATTTTTTCAAGGGTAGTTTGGTTACAAGTTAGGCCATCTCCAATTGGGAGGGCTAAAGGTTGTCCAAGAGGCAAACGATGACCTGATTTGCCAAAAATTCATCTCAAATTGATAGCTGGGGTATAATTCTGTGGAGCCTACCAAACCATTATTTGGCCAAAGGGGCATCACGCTGATCAAATGTAGCCCTCCACTTAGCCACTTTTTTAGGGCCAACTTCTCAATTGCAATAATTGATTCTAATTCAATGCTAGATTTGAAAACATCCGATTGTGTGTTTCGTGCTGGTTGTTAATGTTGAATCTACTTTCTGCCTAATGTTGGTTTGGAAACTAGTTCAATTTCTGTGTTTATTTTTTCTCGTTATGCTGCTGATAGTGTTGTTTCCTTCCTTTTATCTTAGATCCCCATCATAAATTGTTGAAAGCTCATACAGAATATAAACTCTCTACTTTTACGAAGTCTCCATTTTCAGAAAAGTGTAAGCATCAATACAGAGTTGTACTTACGCTTACCAGCACCGGCCATGTAATGCTCTTCCAACAATATTAGCATGATCAGAACTCTCAACATATTCAGCAAAACCAGCAACACCAGAACCAATAGCGGCAAGGGGCATTCAGTGCTACTTCCTTAACAATGTCCCAGCCTGGTTTCCTTTCTCTTCTCCTCGCTAATGATTTAAGCTTATTGTATGACATAGTAAACACAAAAGGGTTAATTGATCTTTCCATTTCGATAAAAAAAATTCTATGAATATCTTAACTTGTTAGAGATTAAGGAAAGTTTAGTTAAATAAGATTAATAGAGGGAAAGAGACATTATTTATTACCTATTAGCTGTCATAAAGAGAGTGATTTCTACTGCTTTGTGTTGCATGCCTTGCTATATAAGAGGCAGCGGCAATGTATCTTTAGTTCGAAAAAAACTTTTGTTTGCGAGTAATTAATTTCCTTAATGTTACAGGAAATCCTGGTACTCCGACCTATTTGTTTTGGGAAACAAGCATTAGAGAATTGGGTAATTTATTTTCCTAGTCCTTAAATCATCTTCTCCTACTCTTGCAGGGAGGGATTACGAATTTACGATGTTACCACTACCAGGAAGGAAAGAATTTAGTGTATATAAATAAACACGAGGGGTACGTGTTTTGCTCACAACAAAAAAAGAAAAAAGAAAAAAAGAAAAAAAAAATAGAGAGACAAGGCAAATTCGTGCTTGAAAGTTGAAGCTATGGCTTCAGTAGTTTGGCAAAGTTTGCATAAGCACCTTTTAGATTCCGTCTTGGAGAGATTGGAATCGCCAAAGGATTATTTGCATTTCAGCATTGTTTGTAAGTGGTGGTATTCTGTGGCAAAGGATAACTACAATCAGCGTGCTAAGGTGACAACTCCAGTGCTCTTGTTGATTCAGACTGCAAAAAGAGGCACATGGTCGTTGTGCGATGTCATGCAGAATATGGTCCTTGATTTTCACGTACAGGTTCCTAACGTGCGATTCTGCGGCTCTTCAAAGGGATGGTTGATATATGTGGACAAGGATTCTGTAGTATATCTGGTTAATCCATTCTTTAGGGTTAAAGGGAAGACAAACAAAGAAAATTCCATCATTCGCCTTCCTCCACTCATCGGCGGTGTTCCACCATTGAAGAATTGGGATTCGTCTATCAGCTACTATTTTGCCTACAAAGCTATACTTTCAGCAGACCCTGTATTATGTGCAGACAATTACATTGTTGTGGTGATATGCGAGGTATACTGTCAATTGGCTTTTATTAGACCCGGTAAAGACACAACATGGACTTTTGTTGCCGATAGTCGGCATATAATTGAAGATGTTGTTCGTGTTAAAGATGAATTTTACGGCGTTGATCAAGGAAGACGCAATCTTGTAGCTTTTGATACTAGTGCTCAGTACAAGTGCAATGTAATATTGGATGCCGGCTACACGGGAGAAGTGCCAGCCAAGAGATACCTTGTGGATTTAAATGAGAAAAGATTTTTAATGGTTGAAAGGTATTGTGATGTTATAGATGGGAGACGAATGACTCATCAGCTCAGAATTTTTGAAATGAAGTCTCACAAGTGTGAGTGGTCTGAAATATACGACTTGGGTGATGTTGCTCTCTTCGTTGGTGATAACTCTTCGATAGCTTTGGTGGCTTCGAAATATTCAGGATGTCAGCCCAACTGCATATACTTCTGCCACGACAACATTAGTCAAGGATTCTTCCAACCCATGAAATCTTATGATTTTGGTGTGTACAACGTCAAGGATCAAAGCTTTTCGCAACCTTACCCAGAATATATTATGACCCTTATGCAGATGACCAATCGACCTCCAATTTGGGTTGACCGACCTTTTAAGCTCTAAAGGGCTTTACTTTTTCTTTCTCATGTTTGCCATATCCTAACCCATGTTCTATGCTTAAAAATGTCGCTGCATTTTTCTTTTCCTATTGGCTGTTGGCTCCTCCAATTTTAATGAGAAATGGTATTCTTTTTTTGTTTTCTTTAACTAATGAATATGGTCGTTCAAATTAAAACAATTCAAGAATTTACTAAACAAAACACACACACACACACACACATATATATATATATATATATATATATATTAATTCTTAAGGTTTTCATATATATATATATACATACATACAACATATTATAATATTTCTCGATGCATTTTCATATTTTAAAAGTGTTGCATAACAACTTTACTACCAATACCATCCAATCTCTATGTTATCATTCATCTACTGAATTTGCTCTATCACATGGAGTTACTATATGTAATATGTACATTTTTCCACCCAAAAAGTTTAGCAGGTTACGGAAAAATCTAGTACCCTTACCACACCAAATTTTTAGTATACTGGACTTCGTTGTGCCATAAATTTTTAGTATACTGAATTAGCAGTGTACGTTGCTGGAAAGTGTTGTTTTTGGGCTTTAGTGCAGTTTTTGGAGCCCAAGATGATCTCAAATGGGTTTGTGGCCTTCTGGAGAAGTGTTCAGAATAGTCCAAGCTTTAAACTCAAATATTTTGGGCCAATTTTGGAGCTGATATGGGTCCAAAACGTGGGTGTAAAGAATTTTGGGCGAATTTCCAAGTTAATTTAGAATTATGTTTCCTAATTTATTTCAATTGATTTGGTTTCTTAATCTTATTCTAAGACCTTTTCTAGGTAGGGTTTTATTTTGCAGTAGTATAAATAAGGCTTTTTAGCCATTAGGGTTTAAGAGGGAGATAAGGAGGAGAACGCACGCACTTTGGCTTTAGAGAGCTTTTGACGCTTCAAGTTTATTTTCAAGGTGTTTTCTATTCATGTTTTTAATAATATTTAGTTTTATGATTGTTCGTAACTAATTTCCGTTTGCTAGGGCGAGACGACGAGCCTTAGCAAGAATATGTAGTTTCTTTTCAATTTGCTTATGATATTATGCATGCAGGTTTTGAATTATTAATCACCGGTTTAAACTATCTAATTGTCTTGATGATTGGCCACCATTAAAGAAAAGTAATTTGATGCAATTTTGGTGGAGGGTTGTCCCTGAAATTGGTCTGACTTCTTATGGTTAATTACACTTCTTGGGATGAGCGACACGTCTTAAGGGTTATATGGTTTTTCATAAGGTTTTCACAAAACTTAATGAGTTTTGCATATTCACATTCGATCTGGACGCCACGAACAGGTTGCATGTTAGATATACGTTTTATGTTGGAAGTTCCAAGTAGGGCATATTTTAGGAAAACCTAACATTCAAAATATGCATGTATAAGTCATAAGTAATTAGAAGAACTATATAGGATTGTTAGGGTGACGGCAGAACCTTAATACTTTCTCACTTGGAATTCTAAAAAACTGTTTCTTTCTCCTTCTTTAACGTTGCAGTTTTTAAGTAATTTTTTAATTAAATTCGTTTTTCTTAATTTAGGTTATTAAAAACTTTGTTTTAATTAATTAGTTGATAATTGATTTCGCTTTGATCTTTTTAAATTAATCCCTATGGAGAACGACCTTACTTGAGCCAATTATACTACAATAACATTGTACTCTTGCAAGTATTTTTAAGTGTTTTTATCCATACTTTTGTAGGTGATAAAAATCCTATCAAGAAATTGGCACCGTTGCCGGGGATTGTTTTAAATAATTTGTGTTTATCAACTCTTAGTTAATTATTTTTTGTATATATTTTTTATTTACTTGATTTTAATTTTTTTTTAAGTAACAATTTGTTGGTTTTAAGAGAATTGCAGCAATGGATTGGTTTGGAGCCTCACAAGAAGCACCTACAATTTGTGCTCTTTGCAATTTAAATACCCATGATATTATGTATTGTCCTTAAAGGCAGTATTTTCCAGAGTTTGTGCAGCACCATATTAATATGAGGAACATTTTTCAAAAGCCTAGGTGCACTTCCTACTCAAAATTTTAAAATTCCTCATGGCCAGAGCATCAAAATCATATGTGAATGGGTAACCATCAACCTTTTGAACAACCTCATGCACCAGCAAAAGCTGATTGGGAGATTGCAATCGAAAACATGGCTAAATCCTCTTAAAACAACCACCGTATGATTCAAGATACCTAGGCTTCATTAGATAATTTGGCGCAACAAGTTGGGCAGCTCATGCATCAATGGGACGAACACAAGGAATGCGAGTTTCCTTGTCAACAAATTGATGGCCCACAAGATTCAGAGGAATGGTGTGTAATTCAAACACCGCAATGTGTAGAGAGTTATGACTACATGCAAGAAGACGCTAGAATTAAGAAGCCACTAGGCATTGACTTTCGCCTAATGGAGGAAACTGCTAATCTTGAAATTCCCACAGAACCCATTCCTACCCAGACTTATATGCCACACATTCCCTATCCAGAGGCTGCAAAGCAACCAACAAAGCTGCATGAATGCATTGGAACCGACATGTTCGAAGGGTTATTCATATAAATTCAGAAGCTAATCCAACACATAACCAGCACTTGACAAATATGCCAGATTTAGATACAGGGCAAACAACTCAAGATAAAATAATTTTTTCTATTGTAACAGACAATGAACCAGCAAAGCCAATCATAATTGCAGAAATTGAGTGCAGGTCCATTGAGAAGGCTAAGACATACAAGGAAAAGAAGACGTTTTGTGGCAGCCAAATTCCTCATAGACAAATTCGTCCAGTGCATAAATTGTGGGTATTAAATACAAGATTTAATTCAGTTCAAGGAAGACACAAGCCTCGCTGGAAGAGACCTTATTTGCCTTGAAAGACTAATCACAAAAAATGGTGGACAAGAAAGATTCAACCACAACAACAACAACAAAGCCTTTTCCCACTAAGTGGGGTCGGCTATATGAATCCTAGAACGCCATTGCGCTCGGTTTTGTGTCATGTCCTCCGTTAGATCCAAGTACTCTAAGTCTTTTCTTAGGGTCTCTTCCAAAGTTTTCCTAGGTCTTCCTCTACCCCTTCGGCCCCGAACCTCTGTTCCGTAGTCACATCTTCGAACCGGAGCGTCAGTAGGCCTTCTTTGCACATGTCCAAACCACTGTAACCGATTTTCTCTCATCTTTCCTTCAACTTCGGCTACTCCTACTTTACCCCGGATATCCTCATTCACAATCTTATCCTTTCTCGTGTGCCCACACATCCCACGAAGCATCCTTATCTCTGCTACACCCATTTTCTGTACGTGTTGATGCTTCACCGCCCAACATTCTGTGCCATACAACATCGCTGGCCTTATTGCCGTCTTATAAAATTTTCCCTTGAGCTTCAGGGACCTACGACGGTCACACAACACGTCGGATGCACTCTTACACTTCATCCATCCAGCTTGTATTCTATGGTTGAGATCTCCATCTAATTCTCCGTTCTCTTGCAAGATAGATCCTAGGTAGCGAAAACGGTCGCTTTTTGTGATCTTCGCTAGATTGCTCCGGTCATTAGTGTGGATAAGTATATAAATGGATAGAAATAGGAAAGCAAACACCAGATATACGTGGTTCACCCATATTGGCTACGTCCACGAAATAGAGGAGTTCTAATTAATTGTGAAGGGTTTACACAAGTACATAGGTTCAAGCTCTCTTTTAGTGAGTACAAGTGAATGATTTAATACAAATGACATTAGGAAATATTGTGGGAGAATGATCTCGTAATCACGAAACTTCTAAGTTCCGGAGTGTGGTATCGTCTTGACTTGCCTTATCTGTCTCGTAGGTAGATGTGGCATCTTCTCTGGAAGTACTCTTCCTCCATCCAGGGGTGGTATCTTTAACTGGTGGAGATGCACAAGGTAATGTATCAATTTCACTTGAAGCTTACTTGTAGTTTCAGGCTTGGTCAAGCGCGATACAAACCATGTAGTAGGAGTCATCCAAGTCGCTGAGCTAGGGGATCTGCTGAAAGAGGTGACAGACAAGGTAAGCAATCAGAGCTCCAAGCAATCAGTCCCAGATCAGAACTTTGATTTCGAGTTCCGGCTGATTGTTCACATTCTCCCTATCTTGCAGGCAGCATGAAGGATAAAGAGAAGAAAAATGAGAAGAGATGATATGGGATACTTTTGCTTTTGAAGAAGTAACTTTCCACAGGCTTATTCTTGAACTGGGCTGAAGGGTTTTCTGGTTTCCTCCAGAGTATAAGGCCGACTGAAGAATTTGAGGGTCAAAACAAGTCCATCAAATCTATAGTACGTTCGACCCTGCTGATATGGGATACTTTTGCTTTTGACAGAGTAGTGGATGTATCGGCACGTGTGCTGTTACGCTTGTCTCCACATGCTTCCTTGTATCCTTCTCACTTGCCCTATATGTTCCTCAGGCAGATGCGGTATCTTCCCTGGAAGCATAAGATGTTGAAGATGAGTACTCGAGAGCAATGCCAGGTAAGTAATCAAGTAAGGGGTTCCAGGCAGTCAGTTCCTGACTGGAAGCTTGATTCCAAGTGTTGACTGATTGCTCTCTTTCTCCTTGTCTTGCAGGTAAGAACAAGGCCAAAGGAAAAGACAGGGAAAAAACATGATATGGGATACTCTTGCTTTTAACCCTGATGATATAAGATATTCTTGCTCTAGTATAGCTTGTTTGCAGAGGTATTATCGGGGGGAAAGAAAGCTGAATATTTCAAAAGGCTTCTTTGGGAGTGCCCTCTCAGATATGAAGAAGGGTTGAGCATTTTTGCAAGTCTGCCTGTCTGTTGGGGATGGAGGTCAACATATATAGGAGTCTCCCTAACAACAAGTAGTAATGCTATTCCTTTACCCTGCTTGGTCATAACACGGTAGTGGGAACTGCCAGCTTCACATGTTTTAACTCTGTCAGATCACTTTCAAAAAGTGGTATGTGGTATCTGGAAAGCTGATGTTGTGTGTAAAGATTACAGACAAGCTTTATCCAAGGAGATCCGGCTCTTGAAGTTGGGAAAGTGGTGCCTCTTCGGTTTTCGAACAAGCAATCCTGTCGGAGATCTGGCTCTCGAGATTCGGAGAACGATGCCTTTTCGATTTTTGAGAAAGCAATCCTGCTAGGGGTCTGGCTCTCGAGATTCGGAGAGCGGTGTCTCTTCGATTTTTGAGAAAGTAATCATGTTGGGAGTCTGGCTCTCGAGATTCGGAGGACGGTGCCTCTTCGATTTTGGAGCAAGCAATCTTGTTGGGAGTGTTTTCTCGAATGTGAGAAAATGTTGGGCATGTTTGCTAATCTATCTTGCCACGAAGCACAGAGGTTGACACACAGGGACTTTCCAATTATCCAGCAATGGTACTGTTCCTTTACCCTTGTGGGTAATAATATGGTAGCTAGACCTTCAAAATTTATGTGTTTAAACTTTGTTAGTGCTGTTTCTTTGCTATTCTTTTACCCTTCTTGGTCAGAGCGGTGTAGTGGGAGCTACAAGCTTCACGTGTCTCAACTTTGTCAGAGAACTTTGGCAAAGTTATCTGTGGTACCCATGAGCTAATGTTGTGTGTGGGAAGTGGGTGATTGAACAGTAAGATTCATGTGCTTTCTACTTCACCAGAAATCTTCGACATAATGCCCATAATTTTCGCAAAGCTGACAGGTGCTGACAAGGCTGGAAAAGTAGGTGCCTCTTCGATTTCTGAGATTGGCCCTCGTGGTCTCTGAGCAGCCCAGCTTTTGAGAAAGCAAGCGCCTCTTCGATTTCTGAGATCGGCCTTCGTGGTCTTTGAGCAGCCCAACTTTTGAGAAAGCAAACGTCTCGTGGTCTCTGAGCAGCCCAGCTTTTGAGAAAGCAAACGCCTCTTCGATTTCTGAAGCTCCGTCGAGTGCAGATTTTTATAGAGGCTGGCATTAAGTTCCAAAACACACTTGAATCTCCACCAGTAGAAGCTCCATTCTTGCACTTCTAAGATCTTGATTTGTCCGACCTCTTCTCTCTTCAACACCTTTGAAAATGTCTGGCCCATCCGACCGTCGTTTTGACTTGAACCTTGTTGAAGAGGCAGCCACGCCTTTTCCAGACAACATATGGCGCCCATCCTTCGTCTCCCCTACTGGTCCTCTTACCGTTGGGGATTCCGTGATGAAGAATGATATGACCGTTGTGGTAGTGGCCAGGAACCTTCTCACTCCCAAAGATAACAGACTACTTTCTAAACGGTCTGATGAGTTGGCTGTTAAGGATTCTCTGGCTCTCAGTGTTCATTGTGCAGGTTCTGTGTCTAACATGGCCCAACGCCTATTTGCTCGAACCCGCCAAGTTGAATCATTGGCGGCTGAAGTGATGAGTCTCAAACAGGAGATTAGAGGGATCAAGCATGAGAATAAACAGTTACACCGGCTCGCACATGACTATGCTACAAACATGAAGAGGAAGCTTGACCAGATGAAGGAATCTGATGGTCAGGTTTTACTTGATCATCAGAGATTTGTGGGTTTGTTCCAAAGGCATTTATTGCCTTCGTCTTCTGGGGCTGTACCGCGTAATGAAGCTCCAAATGATCAACCTCTGATGCCTCATCCTTCTAGGGTTCTGTCCAGTACTGCGGCTCCAAATGATCCCTCTCCAGTGCCTGCTCTTTCTGGGGCTCTACCGACTGCTGAGACTTCTCCTAAGCAACCTTTGTGAAGGCTCCCTCTTGTTCGTTTATTTTGACTCATGTATATGTACATATTTGTGACTTATCGGGGATATCAATAAATAGCTTTCCTTCATTTCAACGTATTGTGTTAAATACACCAAAGCCTTCTTCGCTAAGTTCTCTGAATTTTCTTTTGTTGAAGCTTGTATGTTGAAGCTTTGTGAGTGGAGCATGTAGGTTGAGGTAGTATTCCCTTAATTTCCCGAGTGAGGAAAACTTCTCGGTTGGAGACTTGGAAAATCCAAGTCACTGAGTGGGATCGGCTATATGAATCTTTGAACGCCATTATGCTCGGTCATGTGTCATGTCCTCCGTTAGATCCAAGTACTCTAAGTCTTTTCTTAGAGTCTCTTCCAAAGTTTTCCTAGGTCTTCCTCTGCCCCTTCGGCCCTGAACCTCTGTCCCATAGTCGCATCTTCTAATCGGAGCGTCAGTAGGCATTCTTTGTACATGTCCAAACCACTGTAACCGATTTTCTCTCATCTTTCCTTCAATTTTGGCTACTCCTACTTTACCCTGGATATCCTCATTCCTAATCTTATCCTTTCTTGTGTGCCCACACATCCAACGAAGCATCCTCATCTCCGCTACACCCATTTTGTGTACGTGTTGATGCTTCACCGCCCAACATTCTGTGCCATACAGCATCGCCGGCCTTATTGCCGTCCTATAAAATTTACCCTTGAGCTTCAGTGGCATACGGCGGTCACACAACACGCCGGATGCACTCTTCCACTTCATCCATCCAGCTTGTATTCTATGGTTGAGATCTCCATCTAATTCTCCGTTCTTTTGCAAGATAGATCCTAGGTAATGAAAACGATCGCTCTTTGGTATTTCTTGATCTCCGATCCTCACTCCTAACTCGTTTTGGCTTCCATTTGCACTGAACTTGCATTCCATATATTCTGTCTTTGATCGGCTTAGGTGAAGACCTTTAGATTCCAACACTTCTCTCCAAAGGTTAAGCTTTGCATTTACCCCTTCCTGAGTTTCATCTATCAATACTATATCGTCTGCGAAAAGCATACACCAAGGAATATCATCTTGAATATGTCCTGTTAACTCATCCATTACCAACGCAAAAAGGTAAGGACTTAAGGATGAGCCTTGATGTAATCCTACAGTTATGGGAAAGCTTTCTGTTTGTCCTTCATGAGTTCTTACGGCAGTCTTTGCTCCTTCATACATATCTTTTATAGCTTGGATATATGCTACTCGTACTCCTTTCTTCTCTAAAATCCTCTAAAGAATGTCTCTTGGGACCCTATCATACGCTTTTTCCAAATCTATAAAGACCATGTGTAAATCCTTTTTCCCATCTCTATATCTTTCCATCAATCTTCGTAAGAGATAGATTGCCTCCATGGTTGAGCGCCCTGGCATGAACCCGAATTGGTTGTCCGAAACCCATGTCTTTTGCCTCAATCTATGCTCAATGACTCTCTCCCAGAGCTTCATTGTATGACTCATTAGCTTAATACCCCTATAGTTCATGTAATTTTGTACGTCGTCCTTATTCTTGTAGATAGGCACCAAAGTGCTCGTTCGCCACTCATTTGACATCTTCTTCGTTTTCAAAATCCTATTGAAAAGGTCAGTGAGCCATGTTATACATGTCTCTCCCAAAACTTTCCACACTTCGATTGGTATATCGTCTAGGCCTACTGCTTTTCTATGCTTCATCTTCTTCAAAGCTACAACCACTTATTCCTTCCGGATTCGACGATAAAAAGAGTAGTTTCTACACTCTTCTGAGTTACTCAACTCCCCTAAAGAAGCACTCCTTTCATGTCCTTCATTGAAAAGATTATGAAAATAACCTCTCCATCTATCTTTAACCGCGTTCTCTGTAGCAAGAACCTTTCCATCCTCATCCTTGATGCACCTTACTTGGTTTAGGTCCCTTGTCTTCTTTTCCCTTGCTCTAGCTAGTTTATAGATATCCAACTCTCCTTCTTTGGTATCTAGTCGCTTATACATATCGTCATAAGCCGCTAACTTATCTTCTCTCACAGCTTTCTTCGCCTCTTGCTTCGCTTTTCTATACCTTTCACCATTTTCATCGGTCCTATCCTTGTATAAGGCTTTACAACATTCCTTCTTAGCCTTCACCTTTGTTTGTACCTCCTCATTCCACCACCAAGATTCCTTTTGGTGTGTGGCAAAGCCCTTGGACTCTCCTAATACCTCTTTTGCTACTTTTCGGATACAACTAGCCATGGAATCCCACATTTGGCTAGCTTCCCCCTCTCTATCCTACACACACTGGGTGATTACTTTCTCTTTGAAAATGACTTGTTTTTCTTCTTTTAGATTCCACCATCTAGTCCTTGGGCACTTCCAAGTCTTGTTATTTTTTCTCACTCTTTTGATATGTACATCCATCACCAACAAGCGATGTTGATTAGCCATATTCTCTCCTGGTATAACTTTGCAATCCTTACAAGTTATACGGTCCCCTTTCCTCATTAGAAGAAAATCTATTTGTGTTTTTGACGACCCACTCTTGTAGGTGATCACATGTTCTTCTCTCTTCTTAAAGAAGGTGTTGGCTAAGAAGAGATCATATGCCATTGCAAAATCCAAGATAGCTTCCTTATCTTCGTTTCTCTCCCCAAAACCATGGCCACCATGAAAACCTCCATAGTTGCCTGTCTCTCTGCCCACGTGTCCATTTAAATCTCCTCCTATAAATAACTTCTCCGTCTGAGCAATTCCTTGCACCAAGTCTCCAAGGTCTTCCCAAAATTTCTCCTTCGAACTCATATCCAACCCTACTTGAGGTGCGTATGCACTAATCACATTGATAAGTTCTTGTCATATTACAATCTTGATTGCCATGATTCTATCTCCTACCCTCTTGACATCTACAACATCTTGTGTCAAGGTCTTGTCCACGATGATGCCAACACCGTTTCTCGTTCTATTTGTGCCCGAGTACCAAAGTTTAAACCCTGAGTTTTCTAGATCCTTTGCCTTAAGACCAACCCACTTAGTTTCTTGTAGGCACATAATATTTATCCTTCTCCTCACCATAACTTCCACTACTTCCATAGATTTTCCCGTTAAGGTTCCTATATTCCACGTTCCTAAACGCATTCTACTCTCCTGAACTCTACCCTTCTGTCCTAGCTTCTTCACCCTCCCCCGTCCAATGGAATTAAAGTACTTCTTTTGTGTGTCCCGTGTAAAGTTGATAGGTGCATATGCTCCCAAACAACTTTGAGTGGAGTCGTTCGAAAAGAAGTTTCTATGGCCCCCTTGCTCATTTAACACTGCATCCGGGTGCCTATGGAGATACAGCGACCCTTGCTCACTTATCACTGTGCTCGGGCCACACAGCGCGCCACTTACGGGTGACGCCCTAGCTTTAGCGCGATTTCGTTCTGAATTCATTTTCATAAGGATTCGACGTAACTGTGGAGTGCCGGCTGTCGACTACCTGACGCCCTCCCCCTCCTCCTTTACCCGGGCTTGGGACCGGCAATGTAAGATAAACTTACATAGGCGGAGTTACAAGAAAGATTCAACCAATGAATTTAAATGCACAGTTCAAGACAATCCTTACCTACCATTGCCTTATGATGCTGCAAAAGAGTGGTTGATTCTAAAATGACAAGTAATGTGATCACCGGTTTCTTTCAAATCCGTCTAGCTATAGACGTTAACTAAAACGCTAATTGGGAGACAACCCAATTTTTCTAACTCTTTTCTTTTTATTTCGTTTATTATTTTATTTTCCTGTTTTTATTCCTAACTACAAAAATCACAACAACACAAAATCAGAAAATTGAAAAAAAATATTGCAATTTTTAATTCTTGTTATTCTTCTTTACTTATCTAATTAGGTTTTTGATTTGTGATTGCAGGCTGCATTCGGAACTAATTTGATCTAATCTCAACTACTTGTGGATTCATACATTCATCCATTCATCTTAGTATGCATTCAACCATCCATTCATCACAACAAAATTCATCATCACATTCATAAGAATATTCATGGTAGTCAAATTCAACACAAATGCAAGCACATAATACAGAATGAGCACAGGATGAGGTCCAGGGATACTCACAGTGGGGAGCTGAGAAGACCTCTATGCTAATGGACCCCTTTCACTCTCTCACTCTCTCACACTTCATTGAAAATATAATTACATTGAAGTTTGGGGGTAGGGATCCAAGCAGCACAGAGAAGAACAGTCATCAGGACCATCCATATGCATATATTTGGGCTCATGCGTTCATCAATAGAGACATGCAATATACATAACACATTCATGAGCTTGCAGATAGTAGACTAAAACCATTGATGCATGAACACACTGAAATAAAAAAGCACTACTTTACACAGATTTATGCGACATAACCTAATTCATATTTTAGGCAGGCACAAGTAGTACATTTACAGATCTGGCAAGTTCAGGCTCAAATAATTGCAGTGATTTATATTTTGAAATTTCAAGCTCAAACAATTCGCTGGAGGGAGGAAAAAGAGAGAGAAAAGAAAGCTTAGGTGAAGAAATTTAATAGATGGAGAGTGACTGGAAAAAGAGAGAGAAAAGAAAACTTAGGTGAAGAAATTTAATAGATGGAGAGTGACCGTATTCATTAGCTGTTGGCTGATTTCATTACGATGGTTTGCATGTCTTGCCATATAATAGGCAAGGCAATTCAAAACTTCAAAAACCTAGTTGCTTTTTATTGCAGTAGAAACTCCAAAAGTGGAAGGTTTTTTGTTTATATGATATGCATTTCTTTTCTTTTCCCACTTTCTATGATGCATCTTATTTTGTTTTTCTTTTCTGATATTTTTCTTTTTAGAAAACTTCATTTTAATTCTTAAAAAAGATGAGTTTTACACTATAATCTTGTGTAAAATTAAAATCCAATTTTAGTCCCTAGTACATTTAATCATCTCAGTTATTAGTTATATTTTGATGTTTTATTTATCTTTTTATTCCTATTTTAATGTATTAATTACATTTAAATTTAATTTTCATTTCATTTATCATAATATTTTAATGTCTACATTTAGGCAACTAATTTTTTTTATAATATATAGTCAGATAACAATTTTGTATGTTCTTCATTTAGGTACATTAATATATTTGAATGTTTCGGTAAATCCATCAATACAAACATATAGGTACATTAATTCATCGATACAAACATATACATGCATTTCGGTACATACATTTGAGTTTTATTTATTTATTTTTTTAAGTACAACGATATATTTTACACTAAGGCGATGGGGGTTCGGTTAAGCCACACAATAGACAACTTAATTTGGTATCGAATTCGCAATCCACGAGATTCGAACCTAATACATCTCATTTGAGTATTGACTTTTAGGTACATTAATTCAATATACTATATTTCAATACATACATTTAGGTACATACTTTTCGGTATTGACATTTAGGTACATTAATTCAATATAATACATTTCGGTACGTATATTTCGGTACGTACATTTCGGTACATACATTTCGGTACATATATTTCGTTACATACATTTCGGTACATACATTTCGGTACGTACATTTCGGTACGTATATTTTGATATGTACATTTCGGTATTGACATTTAGGTACATTAATTCAATATAATACATTTCAGTACGTACATTTCGGTACATACATTTCGGTATATATATTTCGGTACGTACATTTCGGTACGTATATTTCGGTACGTACATTTCGGTACGTCGGTACATACATTTCGGTACGTCGGTACATACATTTCTGTACGTCAGTACATACATTTCGGTATTGATATTTAGATACATTAATTCAATATAATACATTTCGGTACATACATTTAGGTTCATTATAATATATTTCGGTACAATCATGTAGGTACAAAAAAGTCAATTATATATATTTCGGCACAGTACAATCATGTATTTATATATTTTGTATCACAAATTTCTTTTAATATTTTCTCATTTATGTTCATTTATAATTAAAGAACTAAATATGCATATTAATAAAATTAAAATTTAATGTGGAGAGATTAAATAAAAATACACATTAAATAACAAAAATTGAATATAAATTTTGATAAAAGTACACTTTAAGGGATTAAATTGAATATGTAACTAGCACCAGGTTTTTTTTTTAAATTTTAATCTTTTGCAAGGACTAATGTTTAAAAACCCTTTTTCTTTTTAACCTTGCAGATGACGGAGTGCAGCGCTTGTGGTCTTGTGTTTTCCAGCAAAGATGATTTGGCCAAACACAATTGCCTTGTCCATGAGGATTTCCCCAAATTCGTCTGCTTTAACTGTGGGAAACAATTTGATAAAGAAGGTGGCGTGGTCACTCATGCCAAAAAGCTTCACAAGAAGGACTATGAAGGGAAGTTTGTTTGCCACAGTTGCAGTCATATCTTCATCAAAACTTCGGATCTCAGCGACCATGGTTGCAGCGGCAAAGTAGTAGGAAGGTTAAGTTGGGTCTTCTTTTTGTCCGTAGCTCCTCCAACCTCTTCACAAGAGGCCTCACGTTGTGTTAGTCGTGTCCTATTTATTACAAGAGGACCTTACTTGTAATTCATTTTTAGTAAAAACTCCTACTTACCCGGTTTTGTCAAGCTAGCGAGAGAAAAATGTTAACAATGATACTTATCGAGAGAGAAATTTTAACAATAGTACTTACACACTCACTAGTAAATACTTCTCATACTTACTTTTGGGGCCAAAGTGAGTATTTCTCATACTCACATTTGGTTCAATCAAAAGATGTTACATGTTCATCTTGAGGACTATTAGGGTGCGTTTGTTGCACCGGACTGTCTCGGACTGGACTAGCTTCAGGGACTAAGTTGGACTGGCTTAGACTAGACTAAGCTAGACTAACTTAGTGAAGCGTTTGATGTAATGTCGGACTAAAAAGTAGATACTTAACAAACTACAATATTGTATTATTCAATACATATTTAATAATATTTTTTTATTAATTCTACTTTTTTCCAAGCTTTTCCAAAAAAATCCTGCTCTGGAAACTTCTCTTTCTCCTCTTTGTTTCCGTCCGGTCTTTATCTCCCTCTTTCTGCTTTTCCATCTCTCTATTTCTCTTCGTCCCCATAACAACTTTCTCTCCCCTTTTCAATCCATTTCTCTACTCCTTCCCCAACTAATGGCAAATGATATAGATCTGGGTGGATTTTGGTGGTTCTTTTCGCCATCTGCAACTCTACGCTAAAAAAAACAGATAAGATTTTGAGATTTCGGCGATGGGCGTGGACGGCGGACCGTGTCGAATTTTGATATTTAAGCGGTGGGTGTGGCCACATCGGCTGTGAGATGTTGTTCCTCCAGATCGGGCCACGGGAGAGCAAGCACTGCTGACTGCCTAGCCACAGTGGCGGGGCCGCAGAAGAAAGAAGTTAGAAGCCCAGGGACTAGATGTTGGTGCCGACATTGATCCGAGTCTGGGATGTCGGTGCAAAGAGATAGAGGAAGGGAGAGAGAGGATACGAAGTGCAGGAACAGACGAGAGAAGACGAAGGTCTTAACAATCCCGTGGTTTTGCGGGGATCTCGCTAAGAACTCCTAGCAAGGCCTCTAATTCACGCGAGTCCCATTTAGTCCCATTTAACTTAGCTCCAATACAAACCAAACATGGACTACAGTCTAGTCCAGTCCAGTCCCAGTTAATGAGGCCAAACAAACGCCCCCTTAAGGGAGCTCTTGAACTAATCTAACGGTAGATTAATTTATGAGGCTAAATATCCTAAACAAAGAAGAGCCCATGAACTGATTTAAAAAAAAACCCAGAAGGGTTCGTGTTGAAATTCCTCGCACCAGGACGCTTTCAAGAATGAGGGTTCAGGTTTTGCAAACCTACGAATTTGAATTTTTCATGCTTGAAATTTCCTCTATTAAATTTGCTTAAATAAACTTTCCATATTGAGAGATTTTTGAATATGAAAAGAGAAGAAAATATTAAAATGAAAGACCGGTTATTATTTACAAGGAAATAATAAATACATACATTTTTACTCTTTTACACAGCCTTGCATAATCAAGTTCGTTGTATGCACTTCACATGTTCAATCGGATGGCCACATATAAAAATGGGTGAGTGACCAGCAGCGGCCGGAAAAAAACTTTTGTTTGTGAGTAATTAATTTCCTTAATGTTATAGGAAATCCTGGTACTCCGATCTATTTGTTTTGGGAAACAAGCATTAGAGACTTATTAGAGACTTGGGTAATTTATTGTTTCCTAGTCCTTAAAATCATCTTCTCCTACTCTTGCAGGGAGGGATTACGATGTTACCACTACCAGGAAGGAAAGAATTTAGTGTATATAAATAAACAAGAGGAGTACGGGTTTTGCTCACAAAAAAAACAAAAAAACAAAACCGAGACAAAGCAAATTCGTGCTTGAAAGTCGAAGCTATGGCTTCAGTAGTTTGGCAAATTTTGCATAAGCACCTTTTAGATTCCGTCTTAGAGAGATTGGAGTCGCCAAAGGATTATTTGCATTTCAGCATTGTTTGTAAGTGGTGGTATTCTGTGGCAAAGGATAACTACAATCAGCGTGCTAAGGTGACAACTCCAGTGCTCTTGATGATTCAGACTGCAAAAAGAGGCACATGGTCATTGTGCGATGTCATGCAGAATAAGGTCCTTGATTTTCACGTACAGGTTCCTAACGTGCGATTCTGCGGCTCTTCAAAGGGATGGTTGATATATGTGGACAAGGATTCTGTAGTAACCCTGGTTAATCCATTCTTTAGGGTTAAAGGGGCGAGAAAGAAAGAAAATTCCATCATTCGCCTTCCTCCACTCATCGGCGGTGTTCCACCATTGGAGAATTGGGATTCGTCTATCAGCTACTATTTTGCCTACAAAGCTATACTTTCAGCAGACCCTGTATTATGTGCAGACAATTACATTGTTGCGGTGATATGCGAGGGATATTGTCAAATGGCTTTTATTAGACCCGGCAAAGACACAACATGGACTTTTGTTGACGATAGTCGGCATATAATTGAAGATGTTGTTCCTGTTGAAGATCAAGTTTATGGCGTTGATCGACGCAACCAAAATCTTGTCACTTTTGATATTACTGCTCAATACAAGTGCAATCTGATATTGGATGAACCGGAAAGGAATGGACTGCCAGTCAAGAGGTACCTTGTGGATTTAAACGAGAAAAGATTTTTAATGGTCGAAAGGTGTACGGATGATATAGATGGCAAACGCGTGACTGTTCAATTCAGACTTTTTGAACTCAAGTCTCACAAGTAAGTGGACTGAAATAGACGAATTGGGTGATGTTGCTCTCTTCGTTGGTGATAACTCTTCGATAGCTTTGGTGGCTTCAAAATATTCAGGATGTCAATCTAACTGCATATACTTCAACCATGATTACATGCGTCAAGGAGCTTTCCAACCCTTGAAATCACATGATTTTGGTGTGTATAACGTCAAGGATCAAAGCTTTTCGCAACCTTACCCAGAAGATATTACGACTCTAATGCAAATGACCAACCGACCTCCAATTTGGATTGAGCGACCTTTTAAGCTCTGAAAAGGCTTTATGTTGTTTCTAATGTTTGTCATATTTAACTCATGTTCTATGCCTAAAAATGTCGCTGCATTTTCCTTTCCCTATTGTCTCATTGTCTATTGTCTCCAATTTTAATGAGAAATTGTATTATTTTTTTTCGAACTAATGAAATATGGTTATTCAATTTATGGACAATCAAGCAAAACGAGAAATAGAAAATTTGACCTACATTTTTTCCAAAAATATTCTTACCATGTGCTTCAAATTTCAAATAAATCCAACCTATACTATTTCAATCTCCCTATGGGGAGTCGGTACAGTGGTAATCTCCCTCTCCCATCCCATATTTTTTCTTTGCGTGAATCAAGATTTTCTAACTTGGATTTGGTTTCCCGACTTGCTTTCATTTGTTTATCTTTCATCCCCATGATTAATTGTTAAAAGCTGGTGATGAATATAAACTCTGTACTTTCAGGAGGTCCCCATTTTCAGAGAAGTGAAAGCATCGATAGGAAGTCATACTTACGCTTATCAGCACTGCTCATGTCGTTCTCTTCCAACAATATTTGCATGTCGGGATCATCGATTATGGATGGGTCTTCTGCAGTGCAACTAAATTCTCAACATCCCCAGAACTCTAAAAAAGTTAAGCTAAAATCAATGACACAAGAACCAACGGCAGCAAGGGGAATTGAGTGCTACATACCCACGTTCCAAACTGGCCAAGTTTCCCTTCCCATTGGACCGATCATAGATGATGTTAATAGCATGAAAGACTTGCTGGACTTCTGCAGGAGAACAAAGTTGGGCCAATTGGTAGGCCTCCTCTTTTCCCATATATTTTTTAACTCTATGTTTTGCTGCTTTGCATGCATGCTTGATTGTGTTATTAGTAGCGTCCTCTGGCATTATTTGCTTGGCCAGCACTATCTTAGACAGCTTCTTAAGGCATGATTATACTACTGAATTGTGACGCTATTTTATCATCGTGTGGAAAGAAGCTTCAGTTTTGTAGCTAAATATGCTTCTTGAGTATTGTGCCTTTAGTTTTTATTGAGTTAACGTTTTAATTGTGACGCTATTTTATCTCTTGTTAAGTTAGAAGTTTAAATCCGATAGTTGGCCTCTTTTTGTCTCAGTTGCATTTTGGATATCTGAACTTGTTGTGCAGACTGTTTTCCTAATGATTTATCTTCTTGGTGAACTTGTGTTGATAATTGCAGAGAGCATGAAGTCTATCCTTGACATGCCTCTGCAGCCAAGCTCCAGATGCAAAAGATGCAGGAAATGGATCAATTAGCAAGTTCTCAGGGATTGCCTTGCCCACCGACACGAACACTCTCAATAAGCTACGGGTATTGCATCATGGACTGAATAACCAAAAGAACAACCACAATCAGATGGTGAGTCGTGGAACTATGAGCTATTGAGTTCCTTGTTTAATGCACTTAATTGGGCTTCTTTTTCTTTTTTTGTTCAATCCCTTCTCAGCTGGGATAATAAACATGGCTTCCTTTCTTTGAGAAATATGTATTGTTTAGACGTTCTTAATTATTATCCCTTATGTTACCCTTCTTGAATATGTCTTACTTTTTTGAACATGTCTTACTTAGTACAATTATCTTAATTAGTCTAGGTCTTTAAGATTAAATCACTAGAGGAGAGAAAGAGCGAGGAAAGTTTTACTGATCACAATCAATAAGTGGAGAATGACATCTCAGATTTTACTTTAATGATTTTAAGCATTGTTGCAGCAAGTCCCAACAAACATAAAAAGGGGTTAGTTAATCAGAACCTTGAACACTTCACTAGGGAGGGAGGGAAAGAGAAAGGAAAACTTAGGTGAAGAAATTTAATAGATAGAAAGTGACTTTGTTTATTACCTCTTGGCTGATTTCACTATATTGGTAAACAGATAAAGATCTTTCAAAAACCTTGAACACTTCACTGGACGACGGAGGGAGAGAGAGAAAGGAAAACTTAGATGAAGAAATTTAATAGATATAAAATGACTTTGTTTATTACCTCTTGGTTGAGTTCACTATATTGGTAAAAAGACAAAGATCTCTCATAAACCTTGAACACTTCACTGGACAGAGGGAAAAAGAGAGAGAAAGGAAAGCTTAGGTTAAGAAATTTAATAGATAGAAAGTGACTTTATTTATAACGTCTTGGCTGATTTCACTATATTGGTAAAAAGATAAAGATCTCTCAGAAACCTTAAACACTTCCTTAGACGATGGAGGGAGAGAGATAAAGGAAAGCTTAGGTGAAGAAATTTAATAGATAGAAAGTGACTTTATTTATTACTTCTTGGTTGATTTCACTATATTGGTAAAAAGATAAAGATCTCTTAGAAACCTTAAACACTTCACTAGACGACGGAGGGAGAGAGAGAGAAAGGAAATCTTCGGTGAAGAAATTTAATAGATAGAAAGTGACTTTGTTTATTAGCTCTTTGCTGATTTCACTATATTGGTAAAAAGATAAAGATCTCTCAGAAACCTTAAACACTTCACTAGACGGAGGGAGGGAGAGAGAAAGAAATGAAATCTTAGGTGAAGAAATTTAATAGATAAAAAGTGACTTTATTTATTACATCTTGGCTAATTTCACTATATTGGTAAAAAAATAAAAATCTCTCAGAAACCTTGAACACTTCACTGGATTGAGGGAGAGAGAGAAAGGAAAGCTTAGGTGAAGAAATTTAATAGATAGAAAGTGATTTTATTTATTACATCTTGGCTGATTTCACTATATTGGTAAAAATATAAAGATCTCTTAGAAACTTTGAACACTTCACTAAACGGAGGGAAAGAGAGAAAGGAAAACTTAGGTGAAGAAATTTAATAGATAGAAAGTGACTTTTTTATTACATGTTGACTGATTTCACTATATTAGTAAAAATATAAAGATCTCTCAGAAATCTTGAACACTTCATTAGACGGAGGGGGAGAGAGAGAAAAAGAAATGAAATCTTATGTGATGAAATTTAATAGATAGAAAATGACTTTATTTATTACCTCTTGGTTGATTTCATTATCTTGGTAAAAAGATAAAGATTTCTCAGAAACTTTGAACACTTCACTTGACGGAGGGAGAGAGAGAAAGGAAAGCTTAGGTAAAGAAATTTAATAGATAGAAAGTGACTTTTTTTATTACCTTTTGACTTATTTCACTATATTGGTAAAATGATAAAGATCTCTCAGAAACCTTGAACATTTCACTAGACGGAGGGAGAGAGAGAGAGAAAGAAAGGAAATCTTATGTGAAGAAATTTAATAAATAGAAAATGACTTTGTTTATTAGCTCTTAGCTGATTTCACTATATTGGTAAAAAGAGAAAGATCTCTCAGAAACCTTGAACACTTCACTGGACGGAGGGAGAGGGAGAAAGAAAGAAAGTAAATTTTAGGTGAAGAAATTTAATAGATAGAAAATGATAGAAAATGACTTTGTTTATTACCTCTTGGCTGATTTCACTATCTTGGTAAAAAGATAAAGATCTCTCAAAAACCTTGAACAGTTTACTGGACGAAGGGAGAGAGAAAGAGAAAGGAAAGCTTAGGTGAAAAAATTTAATAGATACAAAGTGACTTTGTTGATTACTTCTTGGCTGATTTCACTATATTGGTAAAAAGATAAAGATCTCTCAGAAACCTTGAACATTTCACTAGATGGAGGGAGAGAGAGAAAGAAATGAAATCTTAGGTGAATAAATTTAATAGATTGAAAGTGACTTTGTTTATTATCTCTTGGCTGATTCACTATATTGGTAAAAAAAATAAAGATTTCTTAGAAACCTTGAACACTTCACTAGACGAATGGAGAGAGAGAGAAAGAAAGGAAATCTTAGGTGAAGAAATTTAATAGATCGAAAATGACTTTGTTTATTACCTCTTAGCTGATTTCACTATATTGGTAAAAAGATAAAGATCTTTCAGAAACCTTGAACACTTCACTGGACGGAAGGAGAGAAAAATTTTATTTGAACTCATATAACCTTATTACACCCAACTTAAATTTTAAATGTTAATTGTCCTTTTTATCTTATTGCATAATTACTATTATTATTAAGTACAAGATGAAATTAATAATAAAACTAAAAGTTATCAATAAACCCATACTCAATAATCAAACTCTATCATCACTTAATCTTTATCATACGTTCATTTTGACTAATGGATGATGATTTTGAAGTTCTGAATCCTTCAACTAAGATATAAATCGATTTATCCACGTTTTTTTCATTTGATTTTAATTTTTTTTAGAGTTTAAAAGTATATTGCTTGCAAAGAAAGTCTTTGTTAGCCCGTTAATAAATTTCTTTATAGGACTCATATAACTCTTCCAAAAGGCATTGGGAATTCAATACTGCCACCAACCGAAACATAAAAATAATGAAGCTAAAACGCTAGTTGATAGCTGGGCTTATACATAACAAAACAAACAAGGTAAAAACAACTGAAGTGAAGAAATGTACTTTTTGAAGTTCTTGAAGGCAGCAGTGTCATCCATCAACCAATGCGAAAGGATTCATCTCCAAAAGTGAAGTCCAAATCTGGAACATATTTATAATTAGCAAAATTGTTCTTACTTCTAACAACTTGAAATACAGCAAATACGGCTATGATAAAGTCCTTGAGTTCTGCTTTGATATATATTCAAGAATAATTTAAACCGATGAACATGAACTCAACAGATAGCATATGATTGATGCATTAAGCAAATATGGTTTTTGCGTGGCACTAAAATAGAAGAAGATTGGGACATTGATGATAACGATTATCATTCGTGGCACTAAAATAGAAGAAGATTGGGACATTGATGATAACGATTATCATTCGTCCTATACCGATGAGAATAATGTATATCATTGTGACTATATTTTCGACTCTAGCGAGAAAAAAGAGAAAAATATCACCATCCTGCATGGGCACTTTCTTCCTAAGAAATATTGGAGTAAAAGGTTCACACACTTAAGAATCAGATATGAAAATAGTTTCAAAAACAAAGTTGTCTCCAACTGATTTTGGGTTTATTTTCTAAATGGGTGTAAAGATAAATTTATATATTAGATTGGGTTCGTGAGGGTAGTTTACGTAGATATTTGGGGTTTAAAGAGATATTGATAGTTTAATTGAAATTAATATGGGTGTAGTGAATTAGTTGAGTGTAGAAAAATGTTATATGAGTTTAAATAAAATTTCCCTTCGTCTTTTGTATGAATTTACCTGGTTTCGTCAAATTAGCGAGAGAAAAATGTGAACGTTAGTATTTCTCATACTCATCTCACCTCATATTTCTCATACTTAATCTTATACTCACATTTTGATTTGGATCAATTAAAAGATGTTAGATGTTCTTGTTTTCTAAAGCCAAAACTATGGCTTCGGTAGTTTGGCAGAATTTGCAGAAGCACCTTTTAGATTCCGTCTTTGAGAGATTGGAGTCGCCAGAAGATTATTTGCGTTTCAGCATTGTTTTTAAGTGGTTGTATTCAGTAGCAAAGCATAACTACGATGAACGCGCTAAGGTGACAACTCCAGTGCTCTTGATGATTCAGACTGCAAAAAGAGGCACATGGTCGTTGTGCGATGCCATGCAGAATAAGGTCCTTGATTTTCACGTACAGGTTCCGAACGTGCGATAATTCTGCGACTCTTCGAAGGGATGGTTGATATACGTGGACAAGGATTCTGTAGTAACCCTGGTTAATCCATTCTTTAGGGTTAATTAAAGGGACGAGAAAGAAAGAAAATTCCATCATTCGCCTTCCTCCACTCATCGGCGGTGTTCCACCATTGAAGAATTGGGATTCGTCTATCAGCTACTATTTTGCCTACAAGGCTATACTTTCAGCAGACCCTGTATTATGTGCAGACAATTACATTGTCGTGGTGATATGCGAGGTATACTGTCAATTGGCTTTTATTAGACCTGGTAAAGATACAACATGGACCTTTGTTGCCGATAGTCGGCATATAATTGAAGATGTTGTTCCAGTTGAAGATGAGTTTTACGGCGTTGATCAAAGCAGCCGCAATCTTGTGGCTTTTGATACTACTGCTCAGTACAAGTGCAATGTAATATTGGATCTAGGCTACACGGACGGAGCGCCAGCCAAGAAATACCTTGTGGATTTAAATGAGACAAGATTTTTAATGGTTGAAAGGTATGAGAATGTTATGGATGGGAGACGGATGACTTATCAATTCAGAATTTTTGAACTCAAGCATCACAAGTGTGAGCGGACTGAAATATACGACTTGGGTGATGTTGCTCTCTTCGTTGGTGATAACTCTTCGATAGCTTTGGCGGCTTCGAAATATTCAGGATGTCAGCCCAACTGCATATACTTCAACCATGATTACATGAGTCAAGACCTTTCCAACCCTTGAAATCACATGATTTTGGTGTGTATAACGTCAAGGATCAAAGCTTATCGCAACCTTACCCAGAAGATATTACGACCCTAATGCACATCACCAATCGACCTACAATTTGGATTGAGCGACCTTTTAAGCTCTGAAAGGGCTTTATCTAATTTGTTTCTCATGTTTGCCATATTATCTTCCTCCCGTCCACTGTATCTTAAGTCATGTTCTAGTCCTAAAAATGTCGCTGCATTTTTCTTTTCCTATTGTGGCTGTTGGCTCCGTCAATTTTAATGAGAAATGATATTCTTTTTTCTTTTTTCCTAATGAAATATGGTTATTCAATTTATGGAGAATCAACCAAAACGAGAAACGTAAAAATTTGTTCCAAAAATATTCTCAACTTGTGCTTCCGGTTTCAAATCTATTCAACATATACAATTTTGACGGAGGGTTCAAATTTTGCTTATACTATAACAAGTGATGTACTAGCTTGTTTTTCAAATAAAGATGAGTTCGTTACTATTACAGTATCAAAACATTTGTACCAACTTTTAGTACGAAAAAAAATCTAGTATCGTTGTCATATACTACCAAATATCTTTGGTTTAGTACGATTATCGTAGTATTATAGTTTGGCACAAAATCAATATGATATGGTATAATAATGGTACAGTACGGTAGAATGACAAAAAATTTCACACCTTCGAAACTCATAAAAAATTTCTCCTTATATCGGATTGGGCATATTCTATAACCAATGATTAGATAATAAGAACAAGTAAAGTTTGTTTGGCCGATATTAGGTGCGAGTCTCGACTTTGTTGGGCCTTTAAAAAAGGACACCGCACCTATACTGTTTGGTTTCATTCTTTTTGCAATTACCATGATGTTGTGTAACGTTACTCAGTACTACGGTCTAGTAGTATTCATCTTCATTAGGAAGTAAGAAATCTTAGGTTTGAATATTGTGGATTGCGAATTCGATACCAAATTAGGCTTCCTACTATGTGGCTTAACCGAACTTCTCATTTCCTTAGTGTAAAAATATCAATGTATTAAAAAAATGATGTTGTGCAACAGAAACATCATCTTGAAACATCCTAAGATTTTTTGACCCAAAAAAAAAAAAAATCCTAAGATTCTTCATCGCATGTATTTCTGTCCCCGGGGTTAAATTAGTCAAGCACAATTTTTAACGATTTTTTTTTTTTTTTTTTGGAAGAGCAATTTTTAACGAAATTAATCAGAACATAAGCCACACGAGGCCTTGTTCTATTGTGCGTGTCAGCCACACGTGGCAGAATCAGACGTTCTGTCTCTATCCGTTGAGAAATTTTTTATTATGATGGGAACACAGGTGGTACACAATATGTTTTTATGTAAGTTGTGAGAAATTTTATTTTTTAAGTTATTAAATTTTTAACACATATATCTCACAATTTATATAGCGATACGTGGTATATTATCCCGTGTGACGGTCACACTAAAAAATATCTAACATCCGTTAACCCAATATGGTAAAATCCCACACGACTAGAAACGGAAAGATCCACCCAATTCGATTCGCACACGTGTCCCCAATTCTTCAATTATCCTTTCGAATTGTCGCATTTGCCCTCGTTTCCGTTACCGAGAAGGACAAAGATCGTAGACAAACTCACGTACAACCGGGTGCACCGCATCGAAGCTCAACAGGCTAATCCAGGTAATATCCTCATTGCATCATATGCAACCTAGAAAACAACCAGTTGGGTTGCACCACGTGTCTTAATCCTCGGGTTGACATCGCCCGATCTCTCACCGACTACAATTCTCAACCGATCACGAAACACGTGTTCCTTGATTCACCGAGCGTAGCCGGTGATGTAGGGCAGGACACCGATGCAGCCGGTCACTACTCCTCTGCAATTCCCGCTAGGTATATAAACAGCGTCCCTCCGACTGCTTTCCTCTCTCTATCTCTCTCTAAAATTTCTCTGCAAATTTCGGGTTTTTGTTTCCAAATTAAGGCAGCGTTGCGGATTTTTACAGCTCCCGATTCCTGAGGTCCGTAGGTGCCGTGCATTTATCTAATTCGATTACTTGTTCAATTTTTTGGTTTGATTTTTGCTGCTAGTTCAGATTAATTAATTTGGTTAATTAAATTATGCTCTGATCGATCTCTGGACTGGAAAAAGCTCACTGATTTTTTGTTCTACTTAGTCTTCGAAATTTCGTTTTTGCTGCTCGATCTTCTGTTTTTCTGCTTAATTACGAGTTTTACTAGTTTAATTTTGTTCAAAATTTGAGCTGGAGCTGCTTTAAGTTCGATCTTTAGTCTGTAATTATCAGTTTAATTGATAAAGATTGAGCTAAATGTTTGATTGTTTCAATTGTGTTTTGGTAATTTTCGGTTCGGTTGAACTGGGTTGGGTTTAGATCATCTAGAAATTGCTGGGTTCGGGGCTGATAAGCTTATGTCATTGTTTCATGGGTAGCTTGGTTGGAAATTAGGGTTTTTGTGGGGCTCACTAGAAAATCAACATTTTGGAACCCCAGGGGGCTTTAGTTTGGGTTGGATTTCGTGTTTCTTGCTTGTTGTAAGTGTTTAATTTACTTATCTGGATGGTATTGGTTTGGAATTTAGTTTGGTTTATGTTTTTAGTTCTTGTTCTACTGCTGATAGTGTTGTTTCCTCTTGTTTATCTTAGATCCCATAAGAAATTGTTGAAAGGTCATACAGAAAATAAATATTGTGCACCTTTTTGGGTCGCATATTTATTGGATAACTGGTGAAATTAGTGACACAGTGAGGTGAGGGTTCTGAAATTGTATGTATTTGTATTGTTGACCCTGCCCGTATTGTATTTTTGAGATTTTTTTTTTTTTAAGAGGAGTTCCTTGTTTATTTTGTTTTTGTATCTATTGAGTGGGCTGAGCATATTAATTATTGTAAAAATATTGTCAGGCCTGGCTCTGGAGAGCTACTTAGACTCTGGCCACCAAAGTGCGGTGCCTCCTATGGTGCCTTCTCGTGTGGCTGGAGGATTAGCTCAGTCTTCACCAAGTTCTGGAATTTTCTTCCAAGGGGATGGGCAGTCTCAGCTTGCAGTTAACTCACACTTGAGCTCATCTTTTGGGAACTCTTCTAATTCCTTTCTTGGAACTGGGCGTTCAAATCTCAGACCGGTTTCTGGGGACATGAATAATGCAGTTTTGAGTGGTGTGGCGAACTCAGGTCCGAGTGTTGGCGCAAGTTCTTTGGTCACAGATGCAAACTCTGTATTTTCTGGAGGTCCCCATTTGCAAAGAAGTGCAAGCATCAATAACGAGTCATACATGCGCTTACCAGCATCGCCCATGTCATTCTCTTCCAACAATATTAGCATGTCAGGGTCATCAATTATGGATGGGTCTTCTGTAGTGCAACAGAATTCTCAGCATGACCAGAATTCTCAACAAATGCAGCAGAATCAGCAGCACCAAAACCAACGGCAGCAAGGGGCTTCAAGTGCTACTTCTTTACCAACGTCCCAAACTGGCCAGGTTTCCCTTCCCATGGGAGCGCGAGTACCTGGAACTTTTATTCAGGATCCAAACAATTTGTCCCATGTCCAGAAAAAACCCCGTCTGGATATCAAGCAGGAAGATATTCTGCAGCAGCAAGTGATACAACAGTTACTGCAAAGACAGGATCCAATGCAATTCCAAGGCCGGAATCCCCAGTTACAAGCCATACTTCACCAGCAGAGATTACGGCAACAGCAACAGCAACAGATTTTGCAGTCAATGCCTCAACTGCAGAGAGCCCAGTTGCAGCAGCAGCAACAGCAACAACAGCAACAACAACAGCAGCAGTTGAGACAACAGCAATTTCAACAACCAATGCAGCCAGTATCTTCCATTAAGCGTCCCTATGATGGTGGTGTATGTGCTCGTAGGCTGATGCAATATTTATATCATCAGCGGCAACGGCCTGCTGTGAGTTCCCTTGTTTATGCACTTCATTGTGCTGTTTCTTTTCTCTCTTCAGTTCCATTTCAACTGGGTTTGTAGATATGCTTTTCTTTTCGTTACAAATATCTTATTTAGACGTTTCTATCCTTTTGAGTATCTATCCGTCAGCGTTGTTTATCTAATGATGTGTGAATTTTGTTGACAGGACAATAGTATTGCTTATTGGAGGAAGTTTGTTACAGAGTATTACTCTCCTCGTGCTAAGAAAAGATGGTGCTTGTCATTATATGATAATGTTGGCCATCACGCACTTGGTGTTTTCCCTCAGGCTGCTATGGTTAGTATACGTGTTAATTAACTCTTCTGTCCAGTTATTTAAATTGTTTCTCATATAATCATAAGTGACTGTGTCCCTACAATTGATACTCCTATTTTTATAACTTCATAGTTCATTTGTGTTTATATTATCTGCCTGATTGAACATATGTCAACGGTTCGTACATGTGAATATTTGCTTTCTTTTTGGTCAGGACGCGTGGCAATGCGACATTTGTGGTTCTAAATCTGGAAGGGGTTTTGGTAAGAAAATCTGAAGCTTTATTGATTTGTGCTTTGTTAAGGGTTACAACTTACAACACTAGACCAACGGTCTTGAGGGGACAATTAGTTTTTGCTTTTTATTTGTCTTAAGGTGCTTCTTTCTCCAAGTTTTATGCTTTTTCCGCATAGTTGGACATTACCATCATTTTATTTTGAGGTTTCTACCCTCTAATGCCCCTTACAGTCTATCATTTTTTTTATCAATAGTCTGCTGATAAACTTTTTTGTGCCAAAGTAACTTAGAAATATATAGAAATCTCTGTGGCGTTACCTCCAATGTTTGATATATTTATATTTGGTAAACTGAATCTAACCAACTAGTTCCTTTTCATGGTTACAGAGGCAACATTTGAAGTGCTTCCTAGACTTAATGAAATCAAATTTGGCAGTGGAGTCATCGATGAGCTTTTATTCTTGGACTTGCCACGTGAAGGTAGATTTCCTTCTGGTGTGATGATGTTGGAGTATGGGAAAGCAGTTCAAGAGAGTGTATATGAGCAACTTCGTGTTGTTCGGGAGGGTCAGCTTCGTATCATATTTACGCAAGATTTAAAGGTAAGAGAACAAATTCTCAATTTTGGCTTTTAGTTTTTGTGCCTTGGAAAATAACCTGCTTCTAACCTTCTACTTTATGCTTTACCAGATATTGTCTTGGGAATTCTGTGCAAGACGACATGAAGAACTTCTTCCTCGTAGGTTGGTTGCTCCACAGGTACTGGTTTATATGTGCCTTAATTTAAGTTTTCCTCTTATTTGGTTGGTTGACTTATGCATTACCTTACCTCTCAGTTTTAAGTTCGGTAATTGTGAGAATATGATGACTGGTAGTGATATCCAGTGATTTAATTGATTAATTCATGTGTTATGAGAAATGTGCAATTCTGGAACCTAGAAAGACAGTTTAACTCTTAGACTGTTATGTTTGTATAAAGGTTTCTTGGGAATCTACTAAGACACGTTAAATTGGTTGTACTGGTGTTATTCCTTGATCTGATTGTTTTCCAGTGAGCCATCTTAGTTTGATTTTAGTAGTAGTGCTAACATTCCTAATATCTTTGTGGTCTTTTGGTCAGTGATTCAATTTAATTAAACAGACCAAAATTTTAGCAGAAAATAAAAGTAGGTTAAATTGGGCAGACTTTATCCCTTGCACTTATGAAGCATACTTTTTCTCCAGGTGAATCAGTTGGTTCAAGTTGCTCAGAAATGCCAAAGCACAATAGCTGAAAGTGGATCTGATGGGATTTCTCAGCAGGATCTCCAAACAAACAGCAATATGTGAGTTTATGAATCTATCAGTGAACTGCTTTTGTTGAATTATTGGGTATTAGACTTCGATTCTGAAGGGCTGCACTGATGTTGATTGCTTTCTCCAGGGTGCTGACAGCTGGACGGCAGCTCGCAAAGAGTTTGGAGTTGCAGTCGTTGAATGACTTAGGTTTTTCTAAGAGATATGTGAGGTGTTTGCAGGTATATGCTATTGCATTTATGGACATGATTTTTGACCTAAGAAGTAAATTTAAGTTATATTCTCTTATTCCGAGTTCTGTCTTAGTTGCTGACTCTGTACTTTTGACAGATCTCAGAGGTTGTCAATAGCATGAAGGACTTGGTTGACTTCTGCAGGGAGAACAAAGTTGGGCCAATTGGTAAGTTTCCCTTTTTCCCATATTGTTATTTTCTAACTCTATGCTGCTGCTTTGCATGGATAGTTGATTGTTAGTACCATCTTCTGACTTACATCCCATCACCACCTTTAGACAGCTTCTTAAACAAACCATGACATGATTACCCAACTGATCTCCTACTTGCTACTGTTTGTATCTTTAACGAGTCATTCACGGAGTAAAGCATTATCTTGTGGAAGCTTCAGTTTTGGGCTAATATGCATCGAATATTATGGCTGATTGTATTCATGGAGATGCAGCCTCTAACATTCTCCTGTCACTGGACCTGTCTGCTCCTACCTATTTTTCCTGTAGGAAGTAGTTTCGTCATTGTTTCTTTAGTTCAGTATGGCCTTTATTTTTTTAATTCAAGTCAATCTTTAATGCGGTGAAGAATTGGGTACTTGGCTTGTTTTTTGTTTTCTCGGTTGTTTCTCATCCATCCATTGATGCATATTAAATTATCTAGCAACTATTGTGACACAGTTTTTATAATGATTTGTTTTCTTGGTGAACTTATGTTGACAATTGCAGAGGGCTTGAAGGTTTATCCTCGGCATGCCACCGCAGCCAAGCTCCAGATGCAAAAGATGCAGGAAATGGAGCAGTTAGCAAGTGCTCAGGGTTTGCCCACTGACAGGAACACACTCAATAAGCTAATGGCATTGCATCCTGGACTGAATAACCAAATGAACAACCACCATCAGATGGTCAGTCGTGGAGCTATGAGTGGTTCAGCGCAAGCCGCTTACCAGAATCTGCTTTTGAGACAGAACTCTATGAATTCAAATGCAAACTCTCTTCAACAGGAGGCATCTTCTTCCTTCAATAATTCCAACCACAGCCCATCATCAACATTCCAAGGTGCCGCCGCATTGATACCGGGATCCATGCAGAACTTACCTGGTAGTGCCTTGTCAAGTCCCCATCTACCCTCACGACAGCCACAGCAGCTGCAGCAGCGGTCACTTAGTTCCAATAGCTTGCTACAACAAACTCATTCAACTGGCTCCCAGGGTAACCAGGCCTTGCAGCAACAGATGATCCAGCAACTGCTACAGGAGATGTCCAATAACAGCGGGGGAGGAGGACAACAATCTCTTCCCAGTCCAAGTGCAAATGGGAGTGTTGGGAGGAATGGAGTGAGTTTTGGAGGCAACAATCCAGCGGCAGCACCATCCACCTCCAATGTGTCTGGTAGTCACGGCCCTGCTCCAAGCAGGAATAACAGCTTCAAAGCCACTGCAAACAGCGACAATTCCACAGGTGGTGGTGGTAACAACACATACAACCAAAGAGCCCCGGATTTACCCTCAAACCTTCACTTGCAAGAGGATCTGGTACAAGACATTGCCCGTGAATTCACAGAGAACGGCTTTTTTAACAGCAGTCTTGATGATAACATGTATGGCTGGAAGGCGTGACGGTAACATAATTTGGCCTAAATTGGCTCCCATTGGGTATGTGACCGGCATTTATCTTTGTACAGGACAATTTAAAAGCTGTTTTCTTAACCCCCCCCCCCCCCCCTCTTTTTCGCTTTGGTCTCATTATCGTTGTGACATTGTGCAACTTGTACTTTAGTAGTTCAGTTGAGTAGGAATTTTAGTGTTTCTTGAGAGTTTTATGTGTCTCCATGTCTTGCAAGTGTAATCTATTGGATTCAAAAGAAGTCTGAGAAGAGCTTTAAATTTCCCAGTTATATGATCTTTTACATGTTTTTCTTCTCGTTTCTCAAGTCTTCCGCCATTTACGTTATGCTGAAGCGGTTTTTCCAGTGTATTCGTTGACCCGTCACATTGTGCTACATCACTCCAGTAGACCGAATTGGTATTACTTTTAGTCACCCGTATGATCCTATTCAATGCATAATTTGGTGAACTTTGACGTGATGCCAAAAGATAGGATGATAACTTATATGAAAAAGATTCACTGTTTATGTGTTAGCGTCTTTACATGACATTATATTATTGATTTAGATCATCACTTAGCAAAGAGAATATGAAAAAGACAATTATACGCGTTATTTTGGGGAAGCCGTTCACATTTAAACACGAAAGAATATGGAAAAGACAAATGCACACTACTTTGCTTCAAATGTAAACATGTTATCTGACCCGCTTACCCACTAAATTAAGATGCCAAACACAACAAATTGCATGCTTTTGGTTAGGGTTGCTTCTCCAAATAAGATTTTTCAACGCGCTGGGATCGCGGAGCGGTTCACCATACGTTATTATATAAGTGAATTTTTTATTTTTATTTTAGGTACCCTCAACTTAAATAATGACATATAGGATATATGCCGGTCTTCAAGGTACAGTGAAAAATCTCTCCAAATATTAATTATTATATGTATGTATGTCGTTCTCTCGACTTGTTAGGGGTTATGAACACCGAGTCCAAGCAGAGACCACCTTTGGTGTGTGTACAATCAACCTGGACCTTTGAAAATTTGATCTTGATTGGCATTTTAGGCTTGTCGACAACAAAATCACCCCCATGGTAATTAACCCAGCTGCCTTGTTCATGCAAATAACATTCCGATAAAGCGTGCTGGCCGTCCGACGTCGATAACTGGAATCGGACAGGTTTGATGTGCCATCCGTGGACTTGATCAACAGTGCATACTCGCTGGCCAAATCATTTTGGACAAGTTTTGCCTAGCTGAAGTCGGAAGTAGAGGCTGTAGCTCGATGGCAGCTATGACTCCCATACAAAATCAGCTGGTCATTTTACCCTTTCACGTATTGGGCATTGCCTCGTGGTACTACGGTATCACACTATAACATCTCCGTCGTTCCAACTAGTTTTTATTTTTCTTGTCGATTTTGGCTAGTTTATAACATCTCCGTTAGTTGTTCATGCTGACAGTCCCGATTTCTATGAGCAATGGAGCATAACGCAATAAAGATAGTTAACAAAATCGATCTTCATTCTTTTCTAAGTTACAAGGGAGTCGAAAGTATGTGGTTGAGTTTAACATCAACGAGACCGAAGGTTCATAAAAATTTCTCCAAGCCATACACCAGGTTCTGCAGTAAAGAAACGAAGACAGAAGAGATATTAATCGGTATTGGTTGAAGCAGGATATGTACTTGAAAAAATTTAGGAGATGCGATGCGATAGAAATGTATAAATTGGTTACCTTAATGCGCACAATCTTTCTGATTGCTAAGAGGAGGCCTGGCATGAGACATTGCACATCTGTGATGTCATGTTTCAAAGAGTAAACCTCTCCGAGACGAGAAAAATGAACTGTTGTGCTAGCCGGGAGCCCGGGAAGGACTAAGCTATGCACTCGAACTCCGTCGTCTCCCAGAACTTGGCCCCTTGCCTTATGCACGTACGATAAAAATATAGTAATGAGTTCCAGTCGATGGGATAAAACTAGAACCGATAGACAAAAAATTGTACTTGAGCTTACTCGAACATCGGTTGAAATATCTTCTCTGTTGTAGATTTGGCCAAGGTTAGACAGATTGTTGGCTATTTGGGTTGCATCTGATGATGGAAAATCCTGTTTCCCAAAGGCAACTTTAGCATATTATTTTCATGTGTAGGATATCTAGGCTTCTGATGTTACATATTCAAGGGCAAACAGCTATCGGCACATTAAGATATATACATATGTCATATGTTACGGGTTATATAGGGCATACAATTATGTGGTTTCATACATATAAGATAGTGAGAGTTTGCCATTTTTTACGGATGAGGAACCAAATTTACCATTGCAGATGCTCTTGATTCCACAATTTCTACATTGTTGTAGTGGAAGGATGCTGAAATTGCAGCTTGTTGGAGGAGTATTGATCCAATTGACAGAGTCGGCGCAACAAGACAACCCTAAACACAGTTGCAGCTACATATCAGTGAGAAATGAATGATTTAATTCTGTGATAAAGAAGGAAGAAAAGCAAAAGAACTTCTGAAAACTTATTGTATGAAGTACATCTCACCCTGTGCTCACCATGCTGGCTTTGTCACATAACGCAGATAATGCTGATACTGTATCTAATTTAATTTTCGGCACATAAACGACACTTCTCATGCCAAATGCTGTTGCCTGCTAGTGGAGAAATAATCGATCAAATTCGAAAGCAGAATCAGGGTTTTTAATGTATCAAGTATACTACTTGAATGTGGTTGAACATTACCTGTTTAACATTGTCATAGACTTTCGAAGGCTCAGTGAAATCAACAACTACTCCCAATGCTTTAGACTGCCAATTTTTACACAAGATTGAGAAGCATCGACAAAATAATCACACGGGTGTATATGCTTATTAATATTCAACCGTTGAGTTTGTTACCTGTGAAATGGAACCTAAGACCATCGTGAGATCGTTTGTTATCGGTATTTCCAGAGGCTCTTCCATGTCACACACCTAATTTTGTTACAAGGAAAGATCAAATATCCTCATATGTTTAAAAAGTACAATGTAGTAAGAAATGAATGAAAATACCTTTCCAATATCTTCTCCTACTAGATAATTGTCCACTGCACCAGCCACCTCCATTCCTCTAGCTCTGGTCACGGCAACTACAGCCGCCCTTCCAATTTCCTTCGCTGCGCCGTTTATAATTACCTATTTCAAGACATTGAGATCAGGTATTAGCAAAAAAACTTCATTTAATTTTCAATATAATCCAGATTAATATATAATTAAACACCTTGATGTTGTTTTGCGACGGCTGCATTGAGCAAAAGATGGAGGGTTTTGCTTTGGCATGTCTATAATTCTTGCAGACCATAGGGTGATGAAATTTGCAGCTCAGTGCTGCCATGGCTATTTTCTCAGTTCAGCAATTCCCACAGTAAAAGATAAGGATTTTGGCCTAGCCATTTTCTTTGGTTTCAAAGATAAGGTCTTATGTTTTGTTGGATTGGTTTTGTCTGGAGGGAAATGTGTGACAAAAATTGCCACATTGACAGGTATGCATGTTTCGATTTGTGCTTTTTTTTTGGGCCATGCATGTTTGCGCATGTGTCTCTGGAACCAAGCAACATTTTATTTTTTTTGGTTTCCACATGCTTCCGTTTTTATTTGCACATTTGCTGTATATTTGTCAAATTCTTTCCCCCTATTATTTATGGGGAATATTTTTGCTTGTGACCTTATTTATCACAATTTGATGAGTTTAAATATCAAAATTTGTACATAAATCTTAAAATTTAAATTCATCCGTAATAAATATGAGTGGTAAGCATTACCCACCACTTGAGGGCAGTGAGCAAAAATACACCCATTATTATGTGTGCTGAGTTTTCCCAATTGCTCTCACTAGCTTATGATGAATATATTGGATGGGGAGTGCTGACCTGTAATAAACTAAGAATGCAACCATAGGGTCAATGATGTCACTATACAGTAATTTTCAAACAGACTTATAAATTTGTAGGTTGAGTTGATTTGATTAACTTGAATACAACAATTAAGCAATAAGCTTTTACATGTTTTATTATTAATTTACATGTTATACTATAAACAGAAGACAATGGTGATATTTTATGAATTTAAGATTTTTTTAATAAATAAATAAAAATATATTATAACATTATTAAATTAACAACAATACTTAACAGTATGACAGTTTTACAAAAATTTACATTGCTTTGCATGTTGGTTTTCTTAAAAATATTAACCTAGACTTCCTAATTAATTTCTTGGCGTAGGATTAACTTATTAAGTTCTATTGATATTTACTAGAAATTCTTGTGATCCACTCCCACTGTAATAGATAAAAGAAAAAAAATGGCTCATTTGGTAATTCCAACCAGTAACTAAAGATAGTGACAGGTAATTCTTTCTTTTTTATTTTTTTACATTTTTATGAGATATTTTAAAGTTTTGACTTTTTAACTAGAAATTAACACGTAGAATTGAGTTGGGACGTGTGGATCAAAGATCCATCATAATTAACTTAATATTCAACCCAATTAAACAAAGAAGCAAATGATTATTATCCTAAAGGAGGTCTAATGAGGGACACAAGGCCATTGCCTAATTACACTTTCATTCTTCATTGATGATGTTCCTTAAAAAAAGATGACATTATACCAACATGATTATCTCCCACTTTACACTTTTTTATTTCATAACATAAAAAAAGTCAAATAAAATTATAGTTTAGTAGTATTTATTTTCACTTATAAATTACGAATGAGATATTTTAAGGTAATCCTAGAGAAACTAAATGTGTAGACTAAATTTTGTAAGCTAAATGACATGGAAGTTGATAATTGAATTATTACTTAAGTATTGTTCAACGTGCTTATTTCTTATTGGTGACACGTCATTTAATTTGCAAGTTTAGTCTACAAATTAATCTACATAACATTACACGAGATTTTAAGTTCAACTTTCATGAATAGTGAATTTGATACTAAATATTGTGGATGACTAACCTATCATATGGCTTGACCCAAATCTCAAACTTGTGTAAATATATCATTAAATTAAGAAAACACCCCCAAAAAAATGAGAATGTAGTCTTGAATTTTGAGGTGTTAGAATTTGATAGCTCACCACAAAACTTAACTTTCACGTCGTCAAAATCAGGCCAATATGAAAATTAGTCAAAACTGGCAACTCATTGCGTGTAGCATCTCCAACAATATTAGCAAAAATTTAACTTTTTCTTTTCTCCTAACTAAATTTAGCTAGTTACTGTTTACAAAGTTAAACTAACTAATCATTTAGCTAGCATGTTGAAACTTGATTCATCTGCATTCTTTTGTTAAAGTAACCAAAAAACCCCATTTAACTAGACTTTTGGAGATGCTCAGTTGGCATGCAGGTAGGAGAGATTGCATTCTGTAGCAAGCATTTTAGGGCATGCCAATGCCAGCCTTTTTGCTTGCTTGCGAGTGAGGTGCGAATCCAGTGCCCCATCATTTTCCAACACAATGCCATTAAAGATGTTTCGAGCAGTCAATATAGAACAAGCCTGGCATTCAATTGTTTTATTTCTCAGTTGTTGGATTTTCGTTTTCAAATTAAGGCCTAACTAACCATTAAAGAGACCTTCCACCATCCTTCGATTTCCTAAAATCCTCTCTCTTCATATATAACACAATTAGGGATCAGATGCTCTTTCTTCATACAAAAACTATGTTTTTATATTTAAAAAAATGAACCCTTTAGTTAGTAGTACGAGAAATTTTTCAGTGGAACTCGGGGCGTACATCACATGTAATTATTTGACTGGAGGAATTTTTTTTTTAAATGTCCCTTTAATTTATGTATCCCTCCGTGTCCAAAACACATTAAAAAAAATCTCTCAGGTAATAGGGTTTAAGAAAAATGGAACTGCACTTAAAACGTAAGATTTACTTTAACTTCTCGTATTGGTAGGGTTTTATGAAACCCAAATCATTCCAGTTAGTAAAAATGATGAGAGTTTAGACTTTAGACACATGCACTTTCCAGGTGCCTCCATCCAATTTGGAACACCACCAACCTAGGGTTTCATGCGAGACCTAATTTGGGCAGTTTGTTGCTGCTTGCACCTAGGTGTTTGAGTATGTCTTTTCGTGTCTTCATATTGAAGCTCTTGCGGCTCGTGAGGGGCTATTATTGTCAAAGCATATGGGTCTACAAAATTTTATTCTTGACAACGATTCACTCTAAGATTATTTTAGCATTGCAAAAGGGTCCTACCAAAACGTCTCTGATCGGACGCACTGTGAAAGACTCGAAGGCCTTGCTGTTTGATATCATTGAAGCTACTGCTGCCCATGCATTGCCAGATTACGAGGCTGCTCACCGTCTCGCATGCTATACTTATTGGAGAATAAAGAGAGATGTGTTTGTATGAATAATAAGTTAGTTACGATGTAGGCTCTTGAGGTTCTGTAGCTGTTTAGGCATTCTTATTTGTTTAATAATATGCATACTCTGATATTCAACTATACCATTTCTTGTTCAATTGTGAGTGTGGTTTGAGGAATCTACTGACGTCCTCTTGATGTCTTGTTATCAGATTGTAGCGTTTAAGTTTGCTTTATCTTTTCTCAATGAATCTATGTTGTTGCTTTAAAAATGATTACTTGCTATATCATCCGAGCCACAGATTTATACAGGTCGAAATATATATATAGCTACTTAATATGTTGCAAAAAGTAATTAATTACATAAATAATAAATAATAAGTTTGTCGTTAAGTAGAATATTAAAGTAATGAATTGCATAAATAATAAATAATAAATTTAATAACTAGAGATTTACTGTCACTTCACGCTGATGTAAATTAAACACTCTTAGAGCAACTCCACCCTTGGAGCCCTCCCCCTTGGCAATCCACTATTCAATCCCTTAATACAGTAATGTCATTTGCATCTCCACCCTTAGAACCCTCACCCCTGGCAATTGGTACTAAAATATTAATATTTTTTTCTCACCCAATCCATAAAATTTTTTTTTTCCCTAATTTTGACCGGTCCCCTCTCTCTCTCTCTCTCTCTCTCTCTCTCTCACAGCAGCAGCCATGGAAGCTTCACCAGCTCTGTCGCACATAGGCTTGGCAGGCCTCGCTGTCATAGGGCAAAATCTCGCCCTTAACATCGCCGAGAAAGGGTTTCCGATCTCCGTCTACAACCTTCGCAATTTTGTGCTCTCCATCGAACGGTCCAGATCCGTTATTATCCTCATCAAAGCTAGAGGGGAAGGAGGACGAAGAGGGGAAGGAGGACGAGGAGGAAGGAGGACGTAGAGAACACCAAGCGCATGCACCGATACCGCACATCAGCCATACGTCACACAGCCCTCAGGCTCTCGGGCTGGCAATCCCCGTCGGGCCTATCGCTCGGGCCTGACCTGTCCCTCAAGCTTGCATACGCTGGAGCCCTATCCCCCGGCCGTCGGGCCCTTTCTCCTCGCCTGTCCCCCGAGCAACTTTACCCTTGGAGCCATCCCCCCAGGCAATCCACTATTCAATCCACCATGTGAACAGTAACTGCCCTAATGAACAGTAACTGCATTTTGCATCTCCACCCTTGCACTTGAATAGCCCTGGCAATAGGCAATAAAATATTATTATTTTTTTTTTTACAAAATAATACTAAATAAATTTATTCGTAATTTCGGATAAGATATTTTAATCGTTCTCGTTGCGCCACGTGTCATTTACCCAAAATGACTATTATTGGTCATAGATTTTGATAAGATTTTTATCCAATGTCATCGTGCCACGTGTCGTTATCTTTTCAGAATATTTGAGGATAGATTTCGATCAAATTTTAAATCGTTCTCGTTGCGCCATGTGTCATTATCTGAAAATATAATTATTGGTGATGAATTTCAATAAGATTTTTATCCAATGCCGTCGTGTCACGTGTCGTTATCTTTTTAGAATCTTTTAGGATAGATTTCAATGAGATTTTTAACGAATGACGGCATGCCACGTGGCATTATCTACAACCTAATCATTTCAGAATCCTCCATATAATCCATCATCCATCCTGTTAAATCTCACACCAATTTTCTCAATATCTCTATCATTATTCATAGTTTCTACTTACAATGTCTTCTTCTTCAAGCATGATGTGGGAAATCGATCAAAAAGAGGAAGAATTGTTTAACCAATCTAAAGGAATGTTCAATCTCCATATAGCCCAAAATGAGAAGGAAGAGAATGAGGAGCGGAGAATGAGAGATGACGAAGCAAGAATGGCCAGAGACTCACCTTCCCGTCGAGTCATCCAAGCTGTGGGTCAGATATGCAGGCCCACCCGTTCTAGAAACCTTGATAGAAGCATGCAACAATGAGGTGAGGAGCTGTTGGACGATTATTTTGTCCATAATAGTGCATTTCCTGATACGTATTTCAGACATCATTTTAGAATGGAACGACATTTGTTTAACAAAATCATGATTGCTGTTTGCAACCATGATTCTTACTTTGTGCAAAAGAAGGATGCTTGTGGTGTTATGGGTCTCATTCCCAAGCAAAAAATTACTGCTGCGTTGCGGATGCTTGCGTATGGAGCAGCTACAAACCAAGTGGATGAGATAGCGAGGATGGGGAAATCAACCATTCTTAAGTCCCTGATGAGGTTTTGCGGAGCAATCAAATTTATCTACACCGCAGAATACCTCCAGAAACCTACTCACATGGACTTGGAAAGGCTTCTGAAGAAGGCCCAGATGCGAGGTTTTCCTGGGATGATTGGGAGCATTGATTGTATGCATTGGACGTGGAAAAATTGTCTAAGTGCATGGCAAGACGCTTAGGGAGACAGAAAATGAGCAAAAAGTATCATTTTGGAGGTGGTGGCATCCTTTGATACATGGATTTGGCACGCCTTTTTCGAGGTTTCGGGAGCTCAAAATGATCTCAACGTCCTTGCCCAATCCCCAGTGTTCAACGATGTCCTGCAAGGAAAGGCACCAAAAGTCACGTATGAGGTCAACGAACGTATGTATGACGGGTCATACTACCTAGCTGACGACATTTACCCAAGGTGGTCAACATTTGTCAAAACAGTGCCACGTTCGTGAAGTGCAAAGGAAAAACACTTTGCAAGGTGTCAAGAGGGGTGCAGGAAGGATGTAGAGCGTTGTTTCGGTATCCTTCAAGCTCGCTGGGCGATCGTCAGGGGTACTGCCAGATTGTTTGATGTAGAGTCGCTTCGATCCATCATGATGACGTGCATCATTCTTCACAATATGATTGTGGAAGATGAGTACGATTTTGAAGCCGTTGATGAATATGAGTTAGACACGATGAACAATTCAAGAACACGTATATATTGTGCTCATGATGCCACCGATGAGCCCGTGCAACATGAGCCATTAGAAAGGGATGGACGTTACAATAAAAGGGTCATTCAACGATATATTGCATTTCAAAGGCCAGACATGCACAATGCCAGACAAAATGACTTGATAGAGCACCAATGGATAATTGAAACAAGCTGAAGATAATTAAGTTCATTTAGTGAGGTTTTTTTTATTTGGTATGTTTATGTAATTTTATTTGGTGTTTTTTATTTTAGTTCATTTAGTGAGGTTTTTATTATTTGGTGTGTTTATGTAATTTTATTTGGTGTGTTTTATTTTAGTGAGGTTTTTATTATTTGGTGTGTTTATGTAATTTTATTTGGTACGTTTTATTTGGTGTTCAATACATTGGAAACAACATAAAATACTCAATTAAATAAATAATAAATTACAACCCAAGGTGATTGGAAAATTATGGGCTCCGATTACAAAAAGTACTATATTCATCATCACTTAACCAATTTGTCCTGCTAGGACCATCTCCTCTTGCTCTCACTTCTCTTGCACGCCTCCTACGCACCACATCCTCTTTCTCCGACTTCCAAAAATATTTAGAATTTGGAGACTTCCCTTCTAAAGGTGTGTTCATAATCTCACGATCTCGTTGAGCCATTCTTTCTTCTCTAACCAGTTCCCTTTCTTGCCTAAGTAGCTCTCTTTCTCTCTGATTAGCTTGAAATTCTCTCTCCATAGCTGCAGCTTTTGCCTCCTCTCTAGCCTTATCAGCCTCAAATTTCGCCATTTCTCGCGCTAAAGTCAATTCACCACGGCGAGTAAGTTCTTCCATGTACTTTGCATAATCATGCTTGGAAGCACTTCCATTTCTCTTTGAAGCCTTCTTACCTTAAGGCCTAATTGGATAACGGGTCGAACCCGACGCTTGTTCAAGGATGGGCGTTTCGGGCACTTCTTCTGCATCATCTTCATGCGAGTCATTATCAGGTGTAGAGTATAGCGGGGTGCTGTTCATGACAACTTCTGGACCGACAGGCACAACTTTGAATTTAGGACAATCTTTGACAATGTTCCAACATTCCCACCGGTTGAATGATTTATTTTTGCTTTTGGTTTTGGCACCATACCAAGCTTGTGCTTGAATTAGCTACACAATGGGGGAGAAGAAGTAATTATAATCAAAGTAGGTAACAAATAAATAATACAAACAAATAAATATAATTAAAGTAGGTAACAAATAAATAATACAAACAAATAAATATAATTAAAGTAGGTAACAAATAAATAATACAAACAAAAAATTATAATCAAAGTATGTAACAAATAAATAATACAAACAAATAATTATAATTAAAGTAGGTAACAAATAAATAATACAAACAAATAATTATAATTAAAGTAGGAAACAAATAAATAATACAAACAAAAAATTATAATCAAAGTATGTAACAAATAAATAATTCAAACAAATAATTATAATTAAAGTATGTAACAAATAAATAATACAAACAAATAATTACAATGTAAATTTGGGTATAGTACAAACAAATAAATAATATATTGTTACTTGATCCGTGTAATTTTCCCCACTTTGAAGATTACTACTTGCTTGTGCCAAGGCGTCTCTCCAAATACTAAACGATTGGCTAAGTAATTTCTAACGACTAGACATCGATTCTTTGGTTCTACTCCCACCCATTTTTTCAAGATAATTGGTATGAATAAGACTCCATATTTCTCGTAACTGCATCTGTGACATCCCACATCGCCCAGGGGAGTGATCCTTAAATGTATATTCCCATCTCTACCTAGCACGAGGCCTTTTGGGAGCTCACTGGTTTCGGGTTCCGTATGAACTCCGAAGTTAAGCGAGAAGGAGGCCAGAACACTTCCAGGATGGGTGACCCACTGAGAAGTTGCTCGTGAGTTCCCAAAAATAAAACCGTGAGGGAATGGTAAGCCTAAAGCAGACAATATCGTGCTACGGTGGTGGAATGGGCCCGGGATGTGATGGACCCAGACCGGGATGTGACAATTGGTATCAGAGCCAATCCCTGGCCGGAAGTGTGTCGACGATGACGTCAGGCCCATAAGGGGGGTGGATTGTGACATCCCACATCGCCCAAGAGAGTGATCCTTAAATGTATATTCTCATCTCTACCTAGCACGAGGCATTTTGGGAGCTCACTGGCTTCGAGTTCCGTAGGAACTCCGAAGTTAAGCGAGAATGAGGCCAGAGCACTTCCAGGATGGGTGACCTACTGGGAAGTTGCTCGTGAGTTCCCAAAAACAAAACCGTGAGGGAATGGTAAGCCCAAAGCGGACAATATAGTCCTACGATGGTGGAATGGGCCCGGGATGTGGTGGACCCGGGCCGGGATGTGACAACATCTCATTACCCGTACGCGAACTATGAGTAACTTCAACCCAGCTAATACACAATGCAACATCTTCAAGAAGCGTCCAACCTGCATCAGTAGTCATTTTGTTGAAAAAAATTGGATTGAAGCTTTGAGAGAAAGATAGGAATGTGGTTGAAAGTAGTTGAGGAAATATGAAATTGTGGTGTAAAGTAGATGATAATGAGAAGGTATTTATAGAAAAGTAGAAACATTTTTTTTTAATTTTCAGATATTTTTTTGGATTTTTTACAATTTTTAAATTTTTTTTATTCAATAATTAATCTCTACCGTTGGATTTAAAAAAAAATTGAATTCCAACACTCCAGATTGTGCCACGTGTCACAACGGTAACTTTTCTTAATTTTAAAACTATTTTTCTTTTATTTATAAGGCATATTAACATCGACCGTTGATCTCATATCGAACGGTTGATATTAAATAAGATTTTTTTTTATGTTTTTTACCGTTGAGATCCAACGGTCCAAATTAAAGAGCCGTTGAGATCGAATGGATCGTGGGAAGCCACGTGGCTTCCCAACGGTAACTTTTCTGTCTGAAAAGTATACTGACTTTTCTGAAAACTGGTCGGGCGACGCACCCCCACACGCGAGTGGGTGCACATGCCTGACAGAAAAAAAATAAAAAAAGGATTAGACACCAGGGTTGGCGTCAGCCTGGCGTCACACCCATTCGGGGGCTCGGGCTGTCAGCTCGTCACAGGCCTGGAGCTCAGGCCTCACCTCCGCTTGGGCTCCTTCAAGGCTGGAGCAAGTTCACAGGGCCTCGGGCCCTTTCCTCTCCCATGTCCCTCGAGCAATGTCTATGGGTGGACTTGCTCTTAGAATTAATAGTTTGATAACCATTTTGAATCTATAAGCTGACCAACTATTTCCTCAAGAAGATCCAAATATGGCCTCCCCATCTATCGAATTCTTCTAGGGTTGGTGTCACATCCCGGCTCGGGCCCTTACCACATCCGGCCTCGACTCCGCCATAGCACGATATTGTCCGCTTTGAGCCCCGATCACGTCCTCATGGTTTTGTTTTTGGGAATTCACACGAGAACTTCCGAGTGAATCACCCATCTTGGGATTGCTCTCGCGCGAACTTGCTTAACTTCGGAGTTTCGATGGAACCCGAAGCCAATGAGCTCCCAAAAGGCCAATGAGCTTCCAAAAGGCATCGTGCTAGGTAGAGATGAGGATATATATATAAGACTTACAGGATTCACTCCCGTGGACGATGTGGGATCTTACAGTTGGCTTCTGGTTACACATGTAACTGGGTGTTCTATGCTTTTAACTTTTTTATTAACATTTATCACTATTTAGGGTAGGTTTATGTTCTTTTGCCTTTGTCCCTACTATTTGTCTATCTGGTCAACTGTCAAGATAAACCCTCTTTTAATTTACTTATTAAATTATAAGGTAGAACGTATCAACACTCCAAACATAAATGGTTATGTTATTGATATTTTCAAATGTTGTAAGATAGTACAAACGATAGCCAAAGAAGCATTCAAACTCAAACATAAAAATTAAGAACAAGAGTATAATCTTAGTTAAATATTCACAACTTGAAATAATTACGGAGCACATAAAAGACAAAAAGTAAAGAATACCCCACGAAAACAAATTCTCATCATAAAATAAAAACTTCGACATATCCTAATGGAGAAATATTTTATGCTCAAATCTCACTCAATTATATTCTTCTTATGTTAAAATTTCTCAAATCAGTGGACATAAAATCTTTTTCTAACGAAGCCATGCACGTTAAAAATATAATTAACTCTTGTTTTAAAACACACACAAGCAACAATAACAAGAACAAGAAGTCTGTGTCTGTCTGGATGTCACGTGCCTCACAAGTTAACATCAGACCCACAGAAAGTCTATAGAACCACCGCGAGGCAGTGCAAAGGCAGTCCCCGGGCGATGACCCAAATTCATACACCAAATGGTCGGTATCCAGTCCCCAATCAAGGACAAGACTATGAATTAAAATTGAGTTTATTTATATTAAAAATACTCATTGGAAAGTTTATTCATATTAAAAATACTCCTTATTGGATGCTACTTCCAAAACAAAAAAATATAAAGAAAATTACAATAATTCAACTAATTATTATTTGTTTTAATTAGGATGGATGGTGTGGAAGAGTTTATGAGTATGTTGTGCGATTGTTGCATGGTACTAAAACTCAAGGAAATTTTTTTACAGGATGACAATAAGACCAATACTATTTTATGGCACATAATGTTAGGGGATCAAAAAGCAAGACATGGAGAAACCGATTGTATCCAAAATAAGAATGCTTTAATTGATGTGTGGGCACACGAGAAATGATAAGATTAAGAATGAGAATATCTGAGGTAAAGTAGAAGTGGCCGCTATTGAAGATAAGATGATAGAAAATCGGTTAAGATAGTTTGAACACGTGAACTGAAGGCCTACAGATGCTCCAGTTAAAATATGCGACTACGAGATGAAGACTCATGGCAAAAGAAGTAGATGAAGACTTGGGAAGAGACTACTATAAAAAAAGATATGATGTGCTTGAAGCTAACGAAAGATTTGACGCAAAACTGAGTAGATTTGAGATTCATATAACTAGCCTTACATAATAGAATAAGGTTTTGATAAAATAATAATAATAATAATAATAATAATAAATAAATAAATAAATAAAAACATAACATGATATCATAAGGCACAGTTGTTGTTTTTTGTTTTGGCTTTTTTATTTTTTATTTTTTTATTTTTTTGTTGTGCAGGGGCCGACAGATTAGTTAATGAGAGAGTTTTCAATCAGAAAAAAAAAGAGGAACAAAATTTAAGATAATCGTGTAATTAGAGGGAGGTAATATGTCGTAGGTTGCACCGTCCCCATCAAGCCACGCATGCGTAGACTCCCAACTTTAACAAATCGCACGATTCAGACTTGGCTTCGACTCTTTGTATGGCTTACAGTTCGCAACGTGTCAGATGACCCCCTCGTGTTGGCTTGCATGTAGGGGAGTGTCGGTGAGACGGTGGCATTTCATTGTGGCGTAAATTGTTTATTTTTTTTTAAGGTTTTTGTTGTGGTCTATTTTATCCAAGTTTAGGATAGCCGGCGGCAAGAAGAATAGAGAAAGATATGTGTTTGTAGAATTGTAAGGGAATATGTGTGTTGTTATCCCTTCTACATTGTGTCTTTATGTATAGTAGTAAAAGAAGAGAATAATTCCTTCTTCCCTAAAGAATACAAGATACAATAGGAAATAATAATTAGAATCAAATCTAATCTAGAATTTATACATTTACACTTAAACTAGGAATGTTTACAACAATTTTACTATTTTTGAAACTTTTAAAATACAAAACATATGCTCTTTAGTATTATGATTAATGATTTTTTTTTTTACTTGTGAGTGAGAAATTTTAGATTTAATTATCGTCAATGACGTATTTAAACCAAATTATTGTGGCCCATAATGAGACTCATCTCATTTTCACTCTCTTGATATATATATAGTATCGTTGTTAAAAGAAATATACAACATTTAATATCCAACTTCTAGAAGAAAAATTTAGAAAAAGACTTTGACCTGGTCCGGTTTATTATTTTATGGTGATTATTCTTGTTCATTTTCTTCTAAAGTTATGTGGAATTAGGTGTTTTATTGGTTTCAAAATTAAAAATGGCAAAAGAGATGCCCAAAGACTATTATATATGAAATTATATATCACTCTGGGTTTCTCTATTTGCGTAATTAGTCATGTGTATTTGAGTTGTTCTCACAAGTTCTCATATGAATTTGTTTTAGCTTTTACTCTGCTTAAAACTAGTTAACTCAAATAACACTAGCAACAATTAAATTATATTTGTAATCAACTAAAGATTTTTCCAAGAAATGCCCCGAAATCTTTGTTTAATAACCTAAAATCACGTCTGGGTTGAAATCCAAGTAAAATATGACAAAGGAACCAATATCAATATTTACACATCCTACTTCACACGGATTTTTCATTCATGGAAAAAAAATATATGGAGATGTAAAAGGTAATTTACGTGTTGTGGAAAATGCATGCTAAGGTTATATATCTTGATTGATACCATAATTAGGAGCATCACCCAACCTAGTTATGAAATGAGCATGATCCAAGCTAGTTATAGTGCTATGAAATCAATCTATACTCCGAAAATCGTAAACTAGTACCCTAAACTTCCGTTTGTTCGGATAAACTATCTTATACTGGACTAGCTATATAAATTAAACTGAACTGACTTAGCTTGGACTCATCAATATAAAAATTGTGCAATATTTGATGCATTGTCGAACAAAGTCACAAATTACTATTTATTTTTTCTTTTTAAATTATTTTGCCTTTAAAAACATATTAAAAAACCTCAATCCCTCCCCCTGCCAGCCACCACGATCACTTCTCTCTCACACAAATCACAACCACCTATGAAAAGGAAAGGGGTTTTTGTGGCTTAATTAGAGGAATTCTAATCCATTACATTAACAATCTGAAGATGATTAAAAAACTCATGGCTTTCTAAAGCAAATCACACCTGAGTTGTAGAGAAATTGAAACCCAAAATACAAATACCCATTTTGCGATGATAGTGAGATAGGTAACGATGAGCTTCGATTTGAACACGAGCTCCAAAAATACTATATCGTAAAGCTGCACGATTTCCTCTATGTTGGCGGGTGGTAGAAACACGAAGACGTCGGAGACAGAGAAAAAAATTCGTTTAGATTCTGGTCCAACTCAAAAATTGACTAATTTGGTGATTGGAGAATGGGAGCCACAAATGCCGCTGATGTGCGAAGGGGAAGGAGAAGGTGGGATTTGAGGGCTCGTTAGCAATCCTACGGTGACCAACAAGATTGTTAGCACCGTGTCAACGACGTTCTTAGTTCGTGCAAGTCCTGTTTAATCTCATAAAACGTTAGTTCAGAAAAGCAAAAACATATTTCAAAAGGGAATTGTTATTAGCATTCTAAAAATCTTATTTGACATTATAAACTTTATATAATTAGAAAGAAAAATACACGAAGTGTAGAATATGATTTTTAGAATGCTAATAATAATTTCCTTTTATAATTCCACAACCAAAAATACAAAAATAAATAAACGTAAAGGTTGAAACACGTGTGCTGCAACCCTTAATTACTACCCACCCACGGTTTAACCCCAAAGTTAGCGCCGACCCTCCAAGTTAATCTTCTACTTGTTGACCTCAAACCCACCGTAATTAGCAACACAATGATTACGTCGCCATTTAATTCCCAAAGTACCCCGATCCAGACACGTGTCGAAACATAAAACAAGGTACGACTATTTTTTTATCCGAAGTGCGCAGGTACAGGAACACAACCCAGTTCGCTGTACGACCCAAATTTCGTTGCCGTGTTTTATTTTTACAGGAACTTTGGCGGCTTTTTTCACTTTCTTTTTTCGTATTTATTTTCTTACATTTATTTTTGTAAAATAAATTAAGTAAATTATTATTTACGCATAATTATATGTGCCTATGATTTGATCATATATACATGCAGATGTAGAATAATGTGGTTCCAATTCCAACAGCTCAGTAGGCTAGCTGGCTTCCCACTTGTTTCTTTTACTCTTTTTATTTTTTTATTTATTTTTCCTCCTCTTCCTCTTCCTCTTCCTCCTCCGCGAGTTCTCCAGAACAAGGAGAAAAAAAAAGGAGAACCAAAATTATCAGATTGTTAGGTTCTGATTTCGCATTGATTTTCCCGGCACCACTTTGGGAAATCTCGGGGTTCAGCTTACTTGGTTCATTTTGTTTTCTCGGGAAAATTACTGTTTTTTTTTTCCGGGAGAAATTTCTCCTGTGTTTGAGTTTAGTCTGCATTTTTTGGCCGAAGATCCGGGTCCTGGTGGGTTCTGTGTCGGACCCGGTTCAGTAAACCTTTCCTTGTTTCTATCTTCTAGCGCAAGGCTTGAACTTTAGAGGTGAATGACTTGTTGGGTTTATTTCTTTCTCAAGACGCCATTAAAGCTGTGGCTTTTCAGCGGTTGGTGTGACGCTTCTGGGGTCAGAGCCTGAGAATTCTGAAACAAGGGTTTTGTTCTACAAGCCTTTCTCTCAATTGGGTTGTTTCTAATTTTGTGAAGCAGATAAAAATCTGAGAGATCTTTCGTGGAAAATTAGAGAGTAAAAATGATGAGGATGAAGACGAAGACTACAGGGGTGTCACTGGCCGAGTTGAATGGAAGGTCAGGCGGCGGCGGAGCTGACTCGGGGCAGGGAGAGTGGGAGCTCAGACCGGGAGGAATGCTGGTTCAGAAACGGAATCCGGACTCTGATCGGAACTCGGTGCCTCCACCGACAATTCGGGTTCGGGTCAAATATGGGTCAATTTACCATGAAATCAGCATCAGCGCTCAATCTTCTTTTGGTAAATTTTATTCTCAATTTGCGCTTCTAAAATGGTATTTTTAGCATCATTCAAATTACACTTTGGAATTGGAATTGGAATTGAGAAATTTATGTTTGAGTGGTTGTTAATTACTTATGGTGTGTAAAATTGTGTAATTTTTGTTGTGCAGGGGATTTGAAGAAAATGTTGGTTGGACCGACTGGTTTGCACCATCAAGATCAGAAATTGATATTCAAAGACAAGGAGAGGGACTCGAAGGCTTTTCTCGACATGTCTGGGGTGAAGGACCGGTCGAAGATGGTGTTAGTTGAGGACCCTATTAGCCAAGAAAAGCGATACCTTGAGATGCGACGCAATGCCAAGATGGAAAAGGCTTCGAAGTCCATCTCCGAAATCAGCTTGGAAGTAGACAGGCTTGCTGGCCAGGTATTGTTAAAGAAGTGTATGCAAAGATTTTGTGTAATTTAGAATTTTGTGTTTTGGAAATTGAAATTTGGCTTTGGGAACTCTAGGTGTCGGCTCTTGAATCAATTATCAGTAAAGGTAAAAAAGTTGCAGAGCAAGATGTGCTTGTTCTGATTGATCAGTTGATGAACCAGTTGCTTAAATTAGACGGAATCATGGGAGACGGAGATGTGAAACTACAGAGGAAAATGCAGGTAATTTCGATTACTAGTCATGTTAGTGATCACATTCCATGGATTTTGCTCCACAATTTGAAGCACAACTTTAAAATGCGATCACAAATTTGTTTTGAAGGTAAAACGCGTGCAGAAGTATGTCGAAACTCTAGATGTATTGAAAGTTAAAAACTCCTTGCCTAGCAGCAACGGAAGTCAGATTCCAAAGCAAGTTCAGCAGAGGCATTCAAATGGTCATTCCAATGGGAATGGACATAGACTAGCACCGATTCAAGAGCATCAACCAAGGCGTTCAGTTGGCTATTCACCTACGCATAATCAGCAACTGCAACAGCAAGAACAACCGTCAGGGCAGTCGGCATCAGGGCCGGTAGTTGTGACCACACAGTGGGAGACATTCGATTCTGCCCCGGCATTGATCCCAGCCTCTTCGACATCCAAGGCCGCCAATCAATCTCCCTACCCTAGGTTTAATTGGGAATCGTTTGAGTAAGCCGCCATATACCATGTATTGTTTGTGTGTGGATGTGTTTTGATATGGTCGTCTCCGATGGGTTTGCTATATCTTGTACATTCTTTTCTGTACTTAGAAAATGTTTTCAACCCCTTTTAATCTGCCATTCAGGTCATCAGAAATAAATGGGGTTTACTACAATAGGGATTTATTATCAGTATGTTCTTTCTCGAATTCTGTTGTCCTCGAATTCGTTTTCCATTTTCTGTGGTTCTGGTTTTTCTTATACTCCATAAATTTGGCTCTCTGTATATTTGTTACTAGAGGAATTTAGTGTCCAAACTTTCAGATGTAGATCTCTGTCTCTTAATCCAATGATTTAAATTTGTGTCTCTCACAAGTCACAACTCACTCTCCCTCCCCATCCCTTAATGGCGGAGAAACTAACCTACACTTCTGATGCTGTGATTGGTTTGAGATACTAAACACGGGGAACGAAGTTCTTTTTCCCTAACAAGGCCCAAAAGCATTTAAGATACTTCCTACGAGAAGCAGTAGTTATGTGTTTCTTGCATGAAGCAAGAAAATGCTTTTTCAAAATTCACTTGCCAGTTTATCAAGAATTGATTTCAAAAGCATTTTCATCAAAAACTTTTTCAGCCTTTTAAAAATACTTCCAAACGAATCCTAATCCTACCACTATCGATTGCTTCCAAACGAAGCTAATGCAGAAGCTCCACTTTAACTACACCACAGCCACTCCTGCAACTAAAATGAAAACCAAGAATTCAATGATGATGGATGAGTTAAAAAATAATTCAATATATTGTCGGTCACTTTCCAGTGGATTCTCTTTGTTTTGCTTTTGGTGTCGGAAAAGGATCGTCGCTGGATCAATTTATTGGGAATCTTAAAGATCTCGTGCTCATGATCGTTTCACCGTTTATCGTACATTGTGTAGTCATAAATTATTTCAAAATTAAGATTTAAAATTAAATATAAATAATAGTTAACGAAAATTGACTGCACGATCTAGGGATTTCTAGAATTCCTATAAAAATGATCCAGCGAAGATCATTTTCCTTTGGTGTCAACCCCTGTCGATTCACTTTAGTTGCAAGTCGTACAAAAGGAGAAGTGGTTGCAATTTGGCAGTACTATATATCATGGAATTAACATAAACGTTTCCAAGAGAACTCTGGGATGCAATTGTCCAAGTAGAACAATAATTGCTCACTAATAATGTATCTAATCAACTGTAAACTATTAACCAGACACGAGATAAGCCAGTTGACTAAAGCAGTATGCATGCTTCCTTCACTCGTGTCCAAAGGATCACTTGATAACAACGAAAAGAATCACGTGGCCAAGTTGATAAGAGGGCACATGCTTCATTCATTTCGTATAAATTCTAGAAGCAATTTTGTATATGACTCATCTGAATGAATGAACAAAACAACATGCATGTATTCGACGCTCAGGCTTTTACCAGAACACAGTTGGCATCAAGCAGAACAATTCCTTTACCCGAATTTTGAAGGCATCAATCGAGTAGTGGAAGAAACGTATTGAGGCTTTTGTGGGAGCCAAAAATGACTCCTCCACTAAATAAGTCATTAGCACACCAAACATGAGGAGTGGAGCTACAATCAAGCAACATAAAACCCACTCCATTGAACATGGAGAAATAGAAGGAGAGTGGAACTTGGAGCCCAAGACTTGAATGCCTATAAAAGGGCAATAATCCCATCAACATGGGGGAGAGAGGTATGAGATCGTTCTATATTTTACAAGCATCTTGAACCATGACTAACTTGAGCGTCGGAGTGTTTTCTTGCAGGTCTTCCTCCTCTCTTATTGATAGTGAGCGAAGATGATATCTAAAGCTTCTCAACATGATTATAAGATTTACTTGTTAGAGGATTGGAGGAACCGAAATTTTCCGCTCCAACAGTTTCTCAGTTGATTTGGTTGGCATCGTTTGTAACGGAGGGGGAGGGAGAGAGCGTTTCGGATCTTGTGGGAGGAAGGAGGCTGAATGAATGTAAAACGTGGAAGGCATAGGCATGGGTTTCTATCATTTTCTGCGGAGGAAACAGTAACTGACATATTTCAGAGTTCAAATTCTTCCAAAAGTTGGGTTCCCATAAGTTCTTGGACTCCTTGGGATGTGTGTGTTTGGGCTCAAGCAGGAAATTTTACGTGTTAATCTGCCAACTAGAAGACAGAAGTCATTAAAAAGAGTCTGTATTGGTTATGGCCTAGTCCATATTGATCGGCAAATTGGCCTTGGAAACATGGGCCTCAACTGAAAATGATGACACTGCCTCTAATAGTCCAACCAAGCTCGTTTGAGAATGTTTCTATAAAAAAAAGTGCTTCTGTTTATAAACATGTTTGCGTCTGTGCTTGCTTCTGAAATAAATAAAATAATCTTTTACCAGATAAAAGCGCTTCTATCTAAATTTGACAGCAAAATTTAGAAATGCAGAAGCGTTTTTTGAAAAAGTGTATGTCAAATGCTTTTATGTAGCATTTTCAAATTGCAACAAGTTTATAATAAAACTACTTTTAGCCAAATTTTACACAAACAGATCCAAGTGCTTTTTACAAAAGCATTTAAAAGTGCTTTCTGTAGTTATTCTTGCCTACGTATGATCAAAAGAATTTTTTATTTATCAGAAGCACTTTCAACTCTTTCAAACGCAATTCCCAACGCGCCTACGCATTACTCCAATTGTTAAGGGTTTCCATATATTTTTACCCACGCTCCCTAAAGCTTGATTTTGATCTCACTTTGCTCCTGTAACTTAAAAGTCACCGCTTTACTTCTTAAAACTCAAAATTCGTTCCACTTTAACTTGTGGACTCTCTCTTATTCTTTGAAACCCATAGGTCGTATGTGGGACCCAACACTTAATAAGCTCATGCCACATGTGCAGTAAATTCGATTATAAATCTCCATTATGCGTTAACATTCAACAATAAGAAAATATTAGTTTAAAAGAAATTGAAGAGGTGAAAAAAATAAAAATAAATAATTAGCATGGTACACCCAAATCAAACCCATATGAGAAGTTAATAGATTTAAGTCAATGTGGAGCGAATTTTGAGTTTTATAGAAACGACTTTTGAGTTTTAGGGGGTAAAATGGGATCAAAATCAAGTTCCAGGTGACAAAGTGGAGCAAATTTTGAGTTTCAAAGAGTAAAATGATGGCTTTTGAATTATAGGAAGTAAATTGATATTGAAATCAAATTCTGGGGAACGAAGCTAAAAATAAGCTTAAGCCAAATAAGCCTAACTCTCGCATAAGAAGAATGTATGGTTTGGGGTTGAGGTGATTTAAAAAAAAAAGCTAGTATGAAAAAAAGCTGGGAGAGTTTTTGGTGTTTGGTAAACACCCCAAACCAGCTTTTTTTTCAAAGTTTCAGATGAAAAAAAGCTAAAAAGTGGAAGCTGCAAAAAGTGGCTTAAAAAAGTGGCTTATTTTCAAAGTTTCTCCTAATTCCTCACACTTTCAGGAGGAAGAACAACGCCACCACGTCCCGGCAACCCAGCTCTAATCCGTTGATTAAGAATTGCAAATCGACGACCCGATCATCCATTTCTTCATCGCCACCTTTCTCTTCCCCTTCATTGCTTTCTCCGTTGCCATCTCTGCCTCTAGCTCTGTCATCAGAAATGGTGTTTCTCAGCCTTGAACGTGAGGCTGACGCGCACAATTTCAGAAACCCTAGTCCTGTAAGTTCCATTAAACCCTAATTTAAAGGTGGAGTGAGATGAGGAGGAGAAAATGAGGATTGGGGCGATCCGATTGGGGCCGAAGAGGGAGCGAGCGTCGTCGTCATTGCCGGAGAAGAAATCGTCGTCTAAGGTTCCGACGTGGGTGAGGTGAAGGAATAGGCGGTGTCGGTGGCGAAGAGAGAACGGAGAAGGGGACTTGGCTGGACATCTGAGAGAGCGGTGGTTGGTATTGCCGACGCCAACTAGGTCGAGGCATGAGAGGAAGGATTTGAGAAAAAGGTCGCGGTCAACGAAGGAGGTGAGAAGGTGGGTCCCATTTTCAACGACCATGTGGAAGGAGAAGATGAGGAGGGAGAGGAAGATGAAGGTGAAAAGGTTGCCAGCGAACGACGTCGTGGCTTGTCATAGCATATCTAGTATTATACCATTTTGGTCATTTCACACAGTCACAACTGTTTTACATAAAAATTTACCAAACACTATCATATTGTTTTTTTTCTTTTCCAAAAGCACTTTTACAAAAAAGTTTACCAAACACTCTGCTATTTTATTTAACAGCTGCTTATTCTCACAGCACAGCAGAAGCAGTTTTTTTTCAAAACACAGCAATACCAAACCAACCCGAAGAAAAAACAAAAAAAACCCAACCCTTGTTGGGTGTCCCTTTTTGGACTTGGAAATGCACAGAGACCGTGTTGAGAGAGAGAGAGAGAGAGAGAGAGAGAGAGAGAGAGAGAGAGAGAGAGAGAGAGGATATTTTAGTTGGTGGGTGTCCATTTTTGGACTTAAGCGTGCATGAAGCTAACTTTAACTCACAGTCAAATTAATATATTTTTTTTAATATTTTAAAATCAACCTCGTGAACATTGTTAGCATAGCTAATTAACTGTAGTTTTGTCTATTTTAAAATTAAATTAACATGATCGTGATAGAATCTGATAGATCCATGCACTATCTCTTCGGTTTAAGATGGTGGTTTTGTCAGTAGCTGGGAACAATGACGTTTGGATAAGGTATACATGTATGTCTGCGCGGTTGATCTAGTAAAATTTAACGGAAAGTGAATGAACTTATCTTACTCAACGCAAACATATGTTGACACTTGTATGTCCCCAAATCTCCATGCAAATCCAGTTTCTCCCTCTCTTTTGTACAACTTATACATGAGTGTGACAATTAAATGGTTCGACCTTTTGTCTTTAAAATAATGAATAAAACTAAATTAGGGTTTGGTCCTTACATGTACATAACACAATACATTTATTGTACTGATTAATTGAAAAGAATTGTTATTGTCACCAATGGCGAAGTCATGATTTGCCAAGGGAAGGAACGAAATTCAAAAGAGTGCAATGTCCAATCAAAGCGGTTGCTTTCACATTGGAAAGTGCAAAGTTTTGAGTCATTATTCATAACAGAAAACAATCTCTTCACCAAAGCGGTTGTAAGCGGTAATATCAAAGTCATGTAAGAAGTTTAAATTGGTTAGGATTAGATTCTAAAAAACATTAGGCGCTAGTCAAGCAGCGGATTGAGGCCTAGCAGCTAGGCACCTAGGCGAGATTAGGCAGGAGCCTATATGGATTTAAATAATTTTTTTATTGTAAAATAAGCATTAAACAATATTTACATTATTTTTTAAAAATTAATACAATTTTTATAGATAATGTGATAGTTTAAGATAAATACGCTAGGGGTCTTAAAAAGAGGGAAAAATACACACAAGAATAATAATAAGAAATAAAAAAGAAGAAAATGAAATGAACCACAAAAAAAGGTGGGGTCAGAAGAGAAAAAAAAAAGGATGGGAAAGGACCATACTTGGGTACTCCCAATTTACTCACTTTATTATGTGGCCCAATAAGATTGTAACATTTGTCCATTTATACTTTCTCATATCAATGTAACCAAATACAAATTTTCCTTTAAACATGTGACCAAACATAACCTTTCTTCTTCCTCCCTTCCTCCCTTCCTGCCAACGCCAGAGATCTCAACCCCTAGTCCCTTTCTCCTTCGTCAAGCACACACACTCCTTCCTCCAACGTTTCCATCGATTATAGTCCAAATCGAATATGACCTTATCACCACCAGCTTATCTATGCGGCAAATCTCAATGCCCTAGTATTTTCTAGACTTATCCTATGTGACTCAATATCCAAATTCAATTGAAGATATTGTTTAATCGAGAGTGGATGGGCTGAACTAGCGCTCCTAGGCATGTTTTCCGGTGAAGGGAGGGGCGGCCGCCACTACTCGCCCTCATGTAGCTTCACCACTGATTGTCACCCCAAAAATCTCATTTCGCACTCCAAACTTTTTATAATTAGAAAGAAAAATACACATGTGAAGATGGTATGATGAAATTTTGGAATGCTAATAACAATTCTCTTAATTAAATTGACATATTGATTAGGCCAACATATGATTCTTGTAATTTGCGCAAAGTTCCATTTTAGTTATGTAGTCTATTGTAATTTAACTCATTCTTTTTAGTAATGTTTTCGTTTTACTATTTAGTTTTTGTGATAAAAAAAATGGTTCATTCCTTCACAAAAGAATTGAACAAATACAGGGCGACACATGAGTACATATTCTCTAGTAACCAATTTTTTGACCAGAAGCACACACAACACCACCGCTAAAAGCAAGGCCGCATCAAACCACCATTGAAACAAAAAAGCCACAACAAACTCATTGGAGTGACACAACCCCATTACAAAGCAGCATAACACAACACAACACAACACAAAATAAAATACAACCTAAAACAAAAAAATTACCTAATTCGAGGAAGGACTACCAATCAACTTCATCTTCATCTTGAAGACTATACTACCAGAAAGATCCATAACCTCCGCCAGAAATAAAATATTGCTCTAAAAACTAAATACCTAGGGCGACAAAATCAATTGATCCAGTCGCCTAAGGCGGCCAAAACGCCAGTTCTCATTGCTTATGGCACGCATCTGTCAGATCCAGTCACCTAAGACAGTCATCCACCAAATATGGAGCCACATAGTAGCAGAGCAACTATTCGTGGCTAGAATTTCCGTCGGGGATATCTCCTAGCCGACGAGCACACAGCTCCCCGAGAGGTTGGCGCCGGTTGATGTTTTCTGTCGGGCTTCTGCTTCACTGGCAGGCTTATCGGGCAAGGCTTGTCGGGCAAAGCTGAAAGAGAAGGACAAAGTTAACTTTGAAATGTGCCTTCGTGGGGCCTTAGGTGTAAGCCTTGAGGCTCACAATCAAGATTAACTTTTAAGTGCTCAGGCGTGCCACTGCCATCTTCAGCATGGCAGATGTAAAACGGATGTTGAGTTTTAATTGTATATATACCCGAGAGACTATGTTAGTTATGACAGGTGCCTTTGTGGGGCCTTAGGTGTAGGCCTTGAGGCTTCCAGTCAATAACTAACTCAGTACTCGAACATATAACGTTCGTTTCATTGATTGTATGCGTCTTATAACCATTATACTTCTGATTACCTGAGCCCGAAGAACAGAATGAATCCAAATAGGTGCCTTTGTAGGGCCTTAGATATAGGCCTTGAGGCTTCCCATAAGAATTCCTTCTATACTCAAACGTTCTAGCCCGAGGAATAGAATGAATCCAAATAGGTACCTTTGTAGGGCCTTAGGTGTAGACCTTGAGGCTTCCTATCAGAATTCATTCCATACTCAAACGTTCTATGGTAATCATAATATAATAGAAATAAAACTAAGGGATAGGTCGATTATTTGCGCCTCAAGTAACTTCGGACTTCTTGTTATCAAAGCTTGTCGTGGATGGGTTAAGTCCACATAAGGTTCTTTTTTATGCCTTGAGGCCAAGGACTTTTAAGTGATCAAATCTTACATGCCCGAGGGCTTAGAACTTAGATCTGGTTTGAACTGTGAAGACATATTCAAATCGGATTCAAGCACTGAAAGAGTCTTTTAATAGTCATCTTACTAGAAATAACTTGAATACAACTTGAAGTATACAACATATTGCTAGGTTAATGAATGAAAAGACAGAAACAAAGAGGGTCGGGCAAGGTTTAACCTTGTCAGGCAAGGCTGATCGTCTTGCAACTTCCTATCTTTGTGGTTTATCAAGAGGGTTGAGAGCTTTAGAAAAGGGGTAGGGAGATGAGTTTACAGAAAGAAATCGATACTACAGCAGGTTCTTGACAAGGTAGCAGAGCTATTACAAAGGGTTTATCCCGAGAGGGATGAAGGCTTGGGCTGAATACAACTTCGTTTTGAAGGCAAATCTGGCTTTGAGCAGAGTTTGTACTTGTATTTGTTTGTTTGATTGAGTGTGGTTAACTCTGATTTCTCTTTCTTCTTTTATAGACACTTTGGCTTGGCATTCTGTAGCAGTAATCTTGCCCGAATGCAGTTTGAAGGATAGTGACTCATCAGTTATTTACTTGTACTGCCACTGTAAAGTACTTTTGGGCTGATTAGCTGACTGGTCTATACCACTTGATCTTTGGGTAGGTGAGCAAGTGGTACAAATGATCTGCACAAATGCCTTTTCTGCCTTTTGGGCTTGGGCTGGACTTCAGGCTTCTCTCCTCTTTTTGGGCCAACTCCCTTTTGAGCCCAAAGTTTAAGTTTTAACCCAAACAGCAACCATGTCAGAACTCATAATGCGGTGGATTTAACCAATGTCGTTGCCCATGACAGCGTGAACCCCATATCCCAATGCTCGGGACAGCGTGGCTATCAAATTTGATCCCTAATACGGCTTTGATTGTCAGATCTTGGCCATACGAAGCGGTGCAAGTGGTAGATCCTTTACTTGGGTTTCCATGACCATCGAAATTCGTCTAGAGGTATCCCATCTGATCTAGCTGCAACAAGGAAGCTGCCGCAATGTTGAACCAACATGTCGATTCGACCCAGTAATATCTATTGAAGTCGCTCACAAAACAGTGGGGAGAAAAGAAGAAATTGGAGAAGGGTCAGGCTGGAACATTGAAGAAAAGTTGAACTGAAAAGAAAAGGAAGAGATTGGGGCAGAAGGTGGAGTGGATAGGACATCGAGGGGAACAGAGAAACACATAAGTGATGGGTGGGAAGAGGACAAAGAGGTGGAAGAAGGGAAGAAAGAAACAGAGGTATGGGGAAGTAGGAGAGATGGCAGAAGGAGAGAAAGAGGGAAGAAGCAGAGAGAGAAGCAGAGAGAGATGATCGGGTGAAAGGGCGAATGAAAGTAGGCAGAGAGGTCTGCCACCAGTCCCATCTTAGAGCAAGGGGTCGGTGGCTGAATGGAACCTAGATCTATTGTTTTTTGGCAAAAAGTTTTTTGCTCGGAATTATACAAGTATTAAGTATAGAGTTTTACATTTCCAAAGATCCCCACTAATGAAAATATACCATTAGATCTTCTAAGATTTCTTTAGGTGTTCTAACGGTATAGTTTCACTATTGGAGATCTTTACATGTCAATCCTTTTTTCTTTAGTGATTAATTTCTATCTATTACGATGGAGATAAGATTCACATTGTAATACTTAAATTAGATTTTCTTATTTTAATGTCATCTGTTGAATTCTTATCTACAATTTTATTCTTTTATCTATAAATCCAACATTTAAAAGTATAGGGATCAAAACGGAACTTCATATAATTCAAACCTTTTAAGTCTAGTCTAAGAAGAGAGTCAGGAAGCCCTAGTTCCAACTCCAATGCAAGTTGCGAGGGAATGATGGGCCGTGAGAGCTGAATTTGCCTGGGATTACATGAATGGCGACAGAGCCTCAGCCTGGATCTCGGAGCCTTGGGATCGAGTTGCTTCGCTTGCTGAGCCTACGGGATCGTTCCGTACGGTGTTCAATTGTCTCCATGAAGGGTGCCACGACCTTGTTGTCATATCACCGTAATTAAGTATAATATTCTTTTCTTTATCTTTTTTGGTGTCTCGTCTTCTCGGCACTTTATCATTTAGTCCACTCTCTGACGTCGTCAGTGATAGCTAGTGACAATTATCTTTGATTCTCTATTACTGCTCTTTTCCCCGAGCAAATCTTAAGCTCTGTACGTGCTTTACAATTCACTCCTCCATCTTTTTCCCTGTGATTATCAATCAAACATCGATAAAGATAAAGGATAAAGATGCAGGATTTGGGTTGATCTTTGTGTCTTTTGGGAGAAAGAATTCGGCTCCCAATTGTTCTCCTTAGTGGAAGCAAATCATGTGACAGATTCCTAGATTTGATGCCAACTGATCGAGAGAGAACTGATCCGTCATCTTAAAAATTTGGAGACATTAATGTTTTAATTAATTTCCCAATTCCCATGATAATGATCACCCTCATTAGTGTGTAT